>NC_056726.1:1933562551-1933850051 GCF_019279795.1 Protopterus annectens
TGAGCAATCTGAAAGCATATTACTGTCCCAAGGTAGACGTAGACAAACACACAGCAGTGCTATGATCGGGGCAACTAAATATCTGAGGAGCACTACAACACTACATAGATATGGGATGCACCACAGACAGTACACCCTTCGAGACAGCAACCAGTGTGTTCAAGGTAGGCATCCATCCTGACATGGAAAATGGACATCTGTTGCTTGGATGACCACCATCACTATACAAGTTGTCAATGGCCATGCCCACACGCTTAGTATCACATGTCTGTTTGGAATGTACTGTGTGCGTCCATCTTCACAATGGCATACTGGGCATGCTCACACACTTAGCAGTTGCAAAGGGCCATCTTGCATGCACACGGATTCTAATCACAGAAGGGTGCAGTTTGGAATGTACTGTGTGTCCATCTACACAACGGCGTACTGGGCATGCTCACACACTTAGCAGTTGCAAAGGGCCGTCTTGCATGCACACGGATTCTAATCACGGAAGGGCACAGTTTGGAATGTACTGTGTGTCCATCTACACAATGGCATACTGGGCATGCTCACACAGCAGTTGCAGAGGGCCGTCTTGCATGAACACGGATTCTAAACACAGAAGGGCAGAGTATGGTATTACTGTCCCCACGTACATGAAGGCCACTCACATGTATTGACCAGTACACACTCAGGAGCTATCACAGATGTCTCCGGTGCAGATCACATAGGTACACACCACAATCTACAATGTAGCCATCACACATCACCATGTCATTGGACCAGCAATACACAGCCATACATTAACACAACACCATGTGACTCATGACCAGTGGACTGTACATAGGTCTACAGCAACTGTGTAGACTACACATGTACCAACAGGGTTCCATCATGTGTTATGCATTGCAATGATACCACTGTACATAACCAGGTCAGCTCTACACATACCAGGGGCCCTGGGTCTTACACAGCTGTGACAGATGACTGTCGCTGTACACCAACAAACACACATGTTTGGCTATGTCATACATGTAATTGCAGTGGATATGTGCATGGACCACACACACAACACATATGTACATAGCATAGGTTTTGCTGTCCTCTGTGCAGACAAGTGGCTACAGCAATCATACACATGCAAATGGAAGGTGGGTCCATGGCTGTTGAATGCTAACAGTACATGAGGTAGCAATGTTGACAGAGGACACATTCCCTCTGTACTAGTTACCCATGACACCCATCATATCATACAACAGTCCATGTGTTATGTATGTCAACACACATGTCCACCAATTGCAATACATACAAACATGGCTACATGACAGGCATGTAAGACCAAAACACATGTACAATCTGTAGTGTGCATGCAGCTACCATGCATGTACAGTAGCTGATGTAAGTAACTCATCTGTGCCTAACTACAACATGCAGTTGCAATGCAGCCCCATCATTGACACCTGTATATGGTGACATACTGACAGTACGGTAGGATGTACAGCAGGTATGGATGGATGTGTGTACATAAAGTGGTGATGCACCTGTGTAGATGGATGTATGCCGGGGATGGCTCACAGGTGTGTCACACGCCATCCAACCATGACATGTGCAAACAGTACACTATGTTACTGTTACTTGACAGTGGAGACATAACACCTACACAGCAGTCAGTTGTTACCGATAGTACGTCACTTGACACCTGAAACACTTACATCCTCCCGTGTGCATATAGCGGCACCATTGCCGAAGGTAGCGTTGGTACACATAATGCGGCCAATACTGCTGCATGTCTGTCAGACGTATCATCATATAGCCGGTGTATCATTCACAGTACTGCCATGTGTGTTTGCTTGTGTGACCATATATGCCACATATGGTGTGGAATACAACCCAATTGTCACACACCCCTGTACACTGTTGTAGAGATCTGTACATACTGCAGTGTGGAAAGCATGACGTAGGCAGGTGTGGTGTGTGTATCACACACATCAGCTATCCAAATGTGTACGACATTTGTGGTCTCCACAGTGTGTGTGTGTATGTAGGTATGTATGGCTGTCTGGTGCATGGAGTGATTATGTATGCTACCATATAGAACACACAGGATCCCTAACCCCTCATGGTGATGCAGTCTGCTACCCTGTTGATGCCATCGGTCTCAGCCGCACTGGCAACCTGTACATGTTCTTTCTCTGTGTCACGTTGTGTGGGTGCACAGTACTGTGAGGGTGATGACCACATAGGCAAGGGTCCTCACCTCAACACTATGGGGTGTGCGTTATAGTGTTGTTGACCCTGTTAGTGTGAGCATGTTCCTGTAACGTGACAGGGTATTACTGCTACACAGTGAGGCCTCATGCTATCAAGTGGCCTCTAACATTATCATTGGCCAGACTGCTGTCTACAACCCCTGCACCATGTCAACATACCTGTGATGTGACCTGGTATGGATGTCACATCTCTAGCCACTGTAGCCTATTAAACTGCCCACATGCTTCTGGATCAATATATGTGTGGACATCTGTGGTATGTTAGACTTTCTGACAGTCAGGCTGAGGCTACGTATAGCATGCTGATATTGCCATATGTGCCTGTAAGTACTCCACAGTTACACATGGGAGACTGCAAACAGTGCTACCTGTAGGCACATGCAAGTAGACCATAAGGAGGGAACCAGGGCATCATTACCAACATGCTGTTACTGTTGTTACCATGACACATACTGTGAACATATAACAATGCATGCTAAACCTCTACTACATGGTATGTCTGGTGCGTGTCAACAGTACACAACTAATGTAATATACACGTCTCTCACTATTCTCACACAACTAATGTAATATACACTTCTCTCACTATTCTTACACAACTAATGTAAAATACACTTTTCACTATTCTGTTCACCCTGTGCATCAGACTATTTGAGTATGTCCCTGCACCAATGGTGTGGATGACAGGAATGCGGCACAGGCTTCATCATATGCACAGGGTGATAATGTTTGCCAGGGGTATAGGCTGCACCAATGGATGACATCTTGTGTGTGTTTGTAAGGGCCAGTGATATGATTGGACATGTCTGTTCAGTATGCATGTGGGTGTTGTGGTGCCCTACAGATGTCTTTGCTGTGTGCGTGTATGTGTGCACACAGTTCTGCCTTTTGTGAGGCCTACATGGGGTATTATTGACAGCTCCAGATAGTACAGACCAGGTTGTACAGCTCACTGTGTCCGGCCATGGCCACGTGACCTGCGCCTGCCAGGGGTTGCATGGGCACTACCAGGCGGAGGTACAGATTGGCTACTGTCTGACAACACATGTCCACTGGAACCGTGTCCCCACTGGGAACATCCAGGGCCACGTCCACGTGGCCTGCTGTGTCCTGGTGTGGACAGCCCAGCACCAGCTGCACTGCTACAGCTACCGGCACTATGGGAGCGGGCATGTGAGGTGGCTTGCTCATGTTGACCTGCACTAGGTGGTGTGGCTGGCCTACGTCCACGTGGCCTACACCTCACTCCTACCAGATGTTCCAGCACAGACAGCTCATGCTCGCGGATTGCCATGCCACGGTCAAGGATTCCGACCATGTCACCCAATTGCCTGTCCAGAACATCAGCAATCTGCTGTTGAGCATTTTCCAATGCCTTGATGTTGTCATTTAGGGTATGGATAGCAGCCCTCTGCAGCCTCTGCCCTTCTCTGGTCTGCCATTCAGCATGTGCCTGTGCTGCCATTACAGTCTGGAACATGCATCTGGTGATACCAGCTGCTGCACTCTGTCCTGCAGGTGCATGTCTGCCAGAGGTCCTCCTACGAGCAGCACCGGCCACATGCCTGTGTGGCACATCTGCAGTCATTACACTGACACCATGGTGTGTAGACACACCTTCTGTAGCCACCACACGTTCCTGTTTCACGCTAACAGATGCTGACTGTCCTTCCTCTATGGCCACTGGTGATGCCGTATGTGTTGGCTGCAGAACTGTGTGTGGGGAAGAGGGGGACATAGATGGGATGGCACCCGTTGGCACAGATTCAGCCCCTGACAATGCTGCCTGTACCTCATGCATATGTTCATCACTGCTAGTATCTGTGGTGACACTAACATCAGATGGACCGCAGGAGGGTAACGCACCTACATCACCTGTGAATGCAAAGAAAGACTCTAAATTACAATAGACACACACACACACAGACACACACACACACACACACACACACACACACACACACACACACACACACACACACAGACACACACACAGACACACCATGCATGTGATTTGACAGATGGCATGCAGCATGCCTGTGGTACAGCAGAGGGCATGCAGCTCAGACATTAATAGTGTTAGTAAGCATACCTCCCTGGGGTGCACACTACAGCAAGCAGGCATCATATCAGTAGCCATGCAGTTCACACAATCATGGTAGTATGCATGCATCCCCGTGATACACCATGTGGACCAGAACAGGATAACAGTACACATGGCTGACATGACCTTGACATGTACTCTGCTGACGTGTGCATTAACATGTATACATGTCTGACACAATGGTGTCCTGACACATGTACAGCATTGTAATGGGCATCACATCACGGTGTTGTCTGTATGCCCTACAGATAGAATGCATGTTTAGCAAATGTGCATGAGCATGGAAGGGTAGTGTGAGCCGTCTACATTGCTATACAGTGTGAAGTACAGACACTGTGCCATTGCATGGCATCATGAGGCATCTATATTGCTGTACAATGCATGATATGTACACATTGCATAGCCATAACTGCATGCATACCCATGACATAACTGTGGATTGTGACCCACAATGCTGAGGTGTATACACACCAAACCATGCTGTGTCAAGTGACACGTCACTGGAGGACCTACAGCTGACACCCCTGCACAAGAACTACAGGGTCTTAGCTGCCTGGCAACCATGTCCACACATAGCGGACATGTCAATTCACCATTTCCCACATGACATTGATGTAACACACACACGAGGTGCACAGCTAATGATGATGTCCTACAGCAGCAAGGGAAATGTACAGCATCTGTGGCCTGATGTGCTGTCAATGTCTGTGGAAGCTGTACAGGTGACTACTGTCATGCTATGACACAGTCATGATGTTCAACTGATCTTATATGGTAGACTTCAGTGACCCCTCCACTAGCTGTGCACAGGCTGTTAGGATGTCCAGTGTACCACATCAACTGTATAATCAGTCAACTAAGGCTATAATTGGACTATGTGTGGACAATGTGCAACAGGGTGTACACACATCACATCTACTGTGTGGATACGTGTCTCTAGCCATCCCCCATGGCCATGTGTGCACATGTGTTGGCCAAATGTGTGTGATGGTCATCTATCTCACATGCCTGTGTTGTCCCATATGACATACACCCATAGATGTCAGATATGTCACCATCCACAGGGCTATGCAGACAACGGGTTGTATGTTTGGTATGTGGGGTATGAGTCATGGGATAGTGTGACAATATTGCAGCCAGAACACTACATGTCTGGGACATGTCAGATGGCACATCACAATGTGTGCACCCAATGCAGGGGCATACAACACAATGGTGACACCTGTGGGCTACCCATATCACAGCTCACTGTGTGGTACTGTTTGCGTACCACACATGTTGTTCCAATGCATACTACATATGCCTCCATTGTAGAACACCTCCACCGTTGTATGCACAGCTGACCACACATGTAGCAATGACAAATACTGTGGTTTCAAGTTGGTGTATCATTTCATTTGTATATATTGCACATGGGTGACATGTGTGAATGATGGGTGCTGCGACCTGTATATCGTGACTGGAACAAACATCATGTGTGCAAGTGTTAACTGGCCTCATGGCAAATAGATCTATGCTTTAACATGCCTGATACTGATGACAGTCTCACCTGCAATGGACTCATGTCTGTGCGGCATGCTAGAGGTACCTGTATAGGGGTGACACAGAAGTATGGACATTATCGATGACTGTATGACAGCCACAGGGTGCACTGTGCATGTTAACACATTCGCCTGTATAATAGCATATAGTATGCTCATGTGTGCATACACAGGGTAGCATACTGTAGTATGCAGCATGTGTGTCCACATACCTTGCATATGTTGTTACTTTATATACTGTACTGTGACACATGCAACTAAATGGGATATAATAGCCATATGTGCAGTACTGACTTACCAGGCAACTCCAGGCTCATTGGTTGGGAGACACCCACCTCCACGATGGCAGCTAGTGTTTGTGGATATTGTTCTGAGGGTGTCCACAGACTGTCCAGTAGCTCCTCAGTGTGTGTGAGTGGGGGCTGGGTTGGTGGCCCACCACCTGTTCCACCTTGTTCCCTGGCAATTGCAGTGGCACGCTGTTTTGCATGTCGTATCAAGTCCATGCAGTGTCTGCGCACCTGCTGGTAATTGCAGTTATGGCCACCCACATCGTTCACCCTCCTGCGAAGATCCTGCCACAGGTCGTCCCGCTGCTGGGCATGCTGTGGCCCATGGCTGAACAACACCTCATAGTTCCCATGGAGGTAAGGGATGAGGACATCATCCTCCTGGCGGCTGTACACTGGAAGGCGTGTACGAGACATTATCTGTAAGACATAATGATGGTGACAGGTCACAGTTTCAGAGATGTACAGAGATACTGCTGCACATACATTTCTATGACATCTAGTACATCTGCACAGTTATCTTTGCAAATCATCATGAAGCGGACACGACTGACGTGTTTGTGTCACACACATGTAACACCCGTTGTGCATTGGATATTATCACCATATATGTGTGTCACCTCATTACAGTGTTCATACTCCATGTGAATGCTGTCTTGATGTGGGCATATCTATTTGCCTGCACTAGTGTTCTTACCTATCTGCACATGCCTGGATGTGTCCACGGTAATACTGTTGACCTTGATGCTGTGTATATGTCACATATCAACACAGACACAGCCTTAATGGACTTGAGCAGTGGCAATGCACACATATGCATGGAAACCTGTACATGCATGTGTTTTGCCATATACATCTACACAGCACTGTACAGCTGTTCAGCATCCTGCCACAGATCACCTGAGTTGCACATGTGATAGACATGGGACAATGGCTAGTCGTACGTCATTCGCAGGGATGGTTATGAACCATAGCATGTATGGGCAAGGTTTCCTAGCTGTAACAGACAGCCAGTATGCCACCATGAGGTGCATCAGTGCCACATTACTGATCCAGACAACTGATACTACATCTACCATGCGGCCATCACACCATGTATGACTGGGATGATATGTGCAGCTTTGGTGGACAGGGTTGCGTGGTTTGGCAGGAGTATGTCACATGTATGGCACAGGGATCTGTTCAGCATGTGGTGATCCTAGTATTAGGACGGTGGATGTCCATGACTTATGTCATACAGATCAGGATATGGACATGTAGCATGTCCATCATCATGGTGTAGCAGATGTCTTTATGCAAGGTAGACAGCATGCTGCATATTGGAGGTGAGTATTGTGAAGGCTGGTATCGCCCATCCACGCATGGCCATTACCTCTTAAAGGTGATATGTGATCCAATATTGGTCACCCCAGTGCTGTATATGCCTGTCCAATGATCTCCGTGCTCATGGATGGCACCCTGTCATGACATGGGTACCTCGTATGACTACCTAAGGGACCTGGAGATGTCACCAAGTCAGGAAGGTGTACTGCACAGCACCATCCCTTACACAGTGTCCATAATGATGACCACAGCCTAGTTGGTAGTTAATGGATACAGGGATGTTCACCTAGCGGTGACACTGCTGATATCATCCATCAGAATGTGCACATATGTCACACACCTCACCCACACAGCCCATTCCATATGTTGTTCACAGCACTGACACAGCTATTACTCATAGTTCATGGCCATTCACATCCTTACATACACAGATGCCTAACATTTGTCTGTGTGGTATGGGCTACAATGAGGGTGGAGTACAACACATTAACCCTATTCTACTGTAGCTGGCACTGGTGTGATATGCACATGTCACTCTGGCACCTTTTGTAGTTGTGAGTCTGTCAACAGGCCACTGGTAGAAAACTCCAGTGACATACAAAGGTATTTGTAATCAAACATCCGTACTGTCTTGTACATCTGTACTGCTAACATCTACAGTGATAATGGTTCATAGACATGCACACCATACTCAGCAGGGTTATAGTGCGGTGCCACACATTATGACTGTCGTCACCACTTGTGGGTTGATATTATCCAACACCCTATCTGTATTGTATGGTCATGCTAGGCACTTGTTCAAAACTTGTGAGCATGCCATGAGCTACTGATTAATATAGCACCCATTCCACACCATTTCCCACAGGTACACTGGCTGTCCTAAGATTTTCAGCTTGCTTATGGTACAACAGCTGTTGTACACATATAACTCACATATCCTGTGAGACATGGTTGTATATACAGGCATGTCCAACTGTCGCGTACCAGTGCTATTGCCTATCTATAAGATGGATATGTCGTACATGTGGCAATAGTGCAATTGTCCCATGTACACATTCAATGCTCACCTCCCAACATACCACACTACAGCCTGTGGGGGATGCACTTATGCAGTCCTGCTGGGGGTAATGCTGTCACCAACCCTGACTGCACCTGACAGTCATGTGGGGATGTGTAACATTCGCAACACACCCCACTCATCACATAGTCTCAAATGAGCTCCACCACAGGCCACACATATGAGGACAATGTGTGCAGAACCTCTCCATACTCTGTGTAGGCACCAGAGGCAGCCCCCATCATGGAACACAACATCAGCAACTTATAGCCCACAGACTCATGTGTGCCCATCACTTACAGCCAATAGGGTGTTATAACATACACAACACACCAGTCATAGGTGACTGCGTAGGCGGTCACACTGCAGTTCCACACAGCAGGCTACACAAGGCGATAGTGGCTTACATCTTGCTGTCAGGTAACTGGTTCTGCAACATAACCTATGCACCCATGCGACACCTCACCAGGTACAATGTGACTTGTCGTTCTCCATGTTAATGTGACTGCCCTGAGATGCCACTTCACAGACTATGTGTGCAGGGACATGGTAGTATGCATGCATCCCCGTGATACACCATGTGGACCAGAACAGGATAACAGTACACATGGCTGACATGACCTTGACATGTACTCTGCTGACGTGTGCATTAACATGTATACATGTCTGACACAATGGTGTCCTGACACATGTACAGCATTGTAATGGGCATCACATCACGGTGTTGTCTGTATGCCCTACAGATAGAATGCATGTTTAGCAAATGTGCATGAGCATGGAAGGGTAGTGTGAGCCGTCTACATTGCTATACAGTGTGAAGTACAGACACTGTGCCATTGCATGGCATCATGAGGCATCTATATTGCTGTACAATGCATAATATGTACACATTGCATAGCCATAACTGCATGCATACCCATGACATAACTGTGGATTGTGACCCACAATGCTGAGGTGTATACACACCAAACCATGCTGTGTCAAGTGACAGGTCACTGGAGGACCTACAGCTGACACCCCTGCACAAGAACTACAGGGTCTTAGCTGCCTGGCAACCATGTCCACACATAGTGGACATGTCAATTCACCATTTCCCACATGACATTGATGTAACACACACACACACGAGGTGCACAGCTAATGATGATGTCCTACAGCAGCAAGGGAAATGTACAGTATCTGTGGCCTGATGTGCTGTCAATGTCTGTGGAAGCTGTACAGGTGACTACTGTCATGCTATGACACAGTCGTGATGTTCAACTGATCTTATATGGTAGACTTCAGTGACCCCTCCACTAGCTGTGCACAGGCTGTTAGGATGTCCAGTGTACCACATCAACTGTATAATCAGTCAACTAAGGCTATAATTGGACTATGTGTGGACAATGTGCAACAGGGTGTACACACATCACATCTACTGTGTGGATACGTGTCTCTGGCCATCCCCATGGCCATGTGTGCACATGTGTTGGCCAAATGTGTGTGATGGTCATCTATCTCACATGCCTGTGTTGTCCCATATGACATACACCCATAGATGTCAGATATGTCACCATCCACAGGGCTATGCAGACAACGGGTTGTATGTTTGGTATGTGGGGTATGAGTCATGGGATAGTGTGACAATATTGCAGCCAGAACACTACATGTCTGGGACATGTCAGATGGCACATCACAATGTGTGCACCCAATGCAGGGGCATACAACACAATGGTGACACCTGTGGGCTACCCATATCACAGCTCACTGTGTGGTACTGTTTGCGTACCACACATGTTGTTCCAATGCATACTACATATGCCTCCATTGTAGAACACCTCCACCATTGTATGCACAGCTGACCACACATGTAGCAATGACAAATATTGTGGTTTCAAGTTGGTGTATCATTTCATTTGTATATATTGCACATGGGTGGCATGTGTGAATGATGGGTGCTGCAACCTGTATATCGTGACTGGAACGAACATCATGTGTGCAAGTGTTAACTGGCCTCATGGCAAATAGATCTATGTTTTAACATGCCTGATACTGATGACAGTCTCACCTGCAATGGACTCATGTCTGTGCGGCATGCTAGAGGTACCTGTATAGGGGTGACACAGAAGTATGGACATTATCCATGACTGTATGACAGCCACAGGGTGCACTGTGCATGTTAACACATTCGCCTGTATAATAGCATATAGTATGCTCATGTGTGCATACACAGGGTAGCATACTGTAGTATGCAGCATGTGTGTCCACATACCTTGCATATGTTGTTACTTTATATACTGTACTGTGACACATGCAACTAAATGGGATATAATAGCCATATGTGCTGTACTGACTTACCAGGCAACTCCAGGCTCATTGGTTGGGAGACACCCACCTCCACGATGGCAGCTAGTGTTTGTGGATATTGTTCTGAGGGTGTCCACAGACTGTCCAGTAGCTCCTCAGTGTGTGTGAGTGGGGGCTGGGTTGGTGGCCCACCACCTGTTCCACCGTGTTCCCTGGCAATTGCAGTGGCACGCTGTTTTGCATGTCGTATCAAGTCCGTGCAGTGTCTGCGCACCTGCTGGTAGGTGCAGTTATGGCCACCCACATCGTTCACCCTCCTGCGAAGATCCTGCCACAGGTCGTCCCGCTGCTGGGCATGCTGTGGCCCATGGCTGAACAACACCTCATAGTTCTCATGGAGGTAAGGGATGAGGACATCATCCTCCTGGCGGCTGTACACTGGAAGGCGTGTACGAGACATTATCTGTAAGACATAATGATGGTGACTGGTCACAGTTTCAGAGATGTACAGAGATACTGCTGCACATACATTTCTATGACATCTAGTACATCTGCACAGTTATCTTTGCAAATCATCATGAAGCGGACACGACTGACGTGTTTGTGTCACACACATGTAACACCCGTTGTGCATTGGATATCATCACCATATATGTGTGTCACCTCATTACAGTGTTCATACTCCATGTGAATGCTGTCTTGATGTGGGCATATCTATTTGCCTGCACTAGTGTTCTTACCTATCTGCACATGCCTGGATGTGTCCACGGTAATACTGTTGACCTTGATGCTGTGTATATGTCACATATCAACACAGACACAGCCTTAATGGACTTGAGCAGTGGCAATGCACACATATGCATGGAAACCTGTACATGCATGTGTTTTGCCATATACATCTACACAGCACTGTACAGCTGTTCAGCATCCTGCCACAGATCACCTGAGTTGCACATGTGATAGACATGGGACAATGGCTAGTCGTACGTCATTCGCAGGGATGGTTATGAACCATAGCATGTACGGGCAAGGTTTCCTAGCTGTAACAGACAGCCAGTATGCCACCATGAGGTGCATCAGTGCCACATTACTGATCCAGACAACTGATACTACATCTACCATGCGGCCATCACACCATGTATGACTGGGATGACATGTGCAGCTTTGGTGGACAGGGTTGCGTGGTTTGGCAGGAGTATGTCACATGTATGGCACAGGGATCTGTTCAGCATGTGGTGATCCTAGTATTAGGACGGTGGATATCCATGACTTATGTCATACAGATCAGGATATGGACATGTAGCATGTCCATCATCATGGTGTAGCAGATGTCTTTATGCAAGGTAGACAGCATGCTGCATATTAGAGGTGAGTATTGTGAAGGCTGGTATCGCCCATCCACGCATGGCCATTACCCCTTAAAGGTGATATGTGATCCAATATTGGTCACCCCAGTGCTGTATATGCCTGTCCAATGATCTCCGTGCTCATGGATGGCACCCTGTCATGACATGGGTACCTCGTATGACTACCTAAGGGACCTGGAGACGTCACCAAGTCAGGAAGGTGTACTGCACAGCACCATCCCTTACACAGTGTCCATAATGATGACCACAGCCTAGTTGGTAGTTAATGGATACAGGGATGTTCACCTAGCGGTGACACTGCTGATATCATCCATCAGAATGTGCACATATGTCACACACCTCACCCACACAGCCCATTCCATATGTTGTTCACAACACTGACACAGCTATTACTCATAGTTCATGGCCATTCACATCCTTACATACACAGATGCCTAACATTTGTCTGTGTGGTATGGGCTACAATGAGGGTGGAGTACAACACATTAACCCTATTCTACTGTAGCTGGCACTGGTGTGATATGCACATGTCACTCTGGCACCTTTTGTAGTTGTGAGTCTGTCAACAGGCCACTGGTAGAAAACTCCAGTGACATACAAAGGTATTTGTAATCAAACATCCGTACTGTCTTGTACATCTGTACTGCTAACATCTACAGTGATAATGGTTCATGGACATGCACACCATACTCAGCAGGGTTATAGTGCGGTGCCACACATTATGACTGTCGTCACCACTTGTGGGTTGATATTATCCAACACCCTATCTGTATTGTATGGTCATGCTAGGCACTTGTTCAAAACTTGTGAGCATGCCATGAGCTACTGATTAATATAGCACCCATTCCACACCATTTCCCACAGGTACACTGGCTGTCCTAAGATTTTCAGCTTGCTTATGGTACAACAGCTGTTGTACACATGTAACTCACATATCCTGTGAGACATGGTTGTATATACAGGCATGTCCAACTGTCACGTACCAGTGCTATTGCCTATCTATAAGATGGATATGTCGTACATGTGGCAATAGTGCAATTGTCCCATGTACACATTCAATGCTCACCTCCCAACATACCACACTACAGCCTGTGGGGGATGCACTTATGCAGTCCTGCTGGGGGTAATGCTGTCACCAACCCTGACTGCACCTGACAGTCATGTGGGGATGTGTAACATTCGCAACACACCCCACTCATCACATAGTCTCAAATGAGCTCCACCACAGGCCACACATATGAGGACAATGTGTGCAGAACCTCTCCATACTCTGTGTAGGCACCAGAGGCAGCCCCCATCACGGAACACAACATCAGCAACTTATAGCCCACAGACTCATGTGTGCCCATCACTTACAGCCAATAGGGTGTTATAACATACACAACACACCAGTCATAGGTGACTGCGTAGGCGGTCACACTGCAGTTCCACACAGCAGGCTACACAAGGAGATAGTGGCTTACATCTTGCTGTCGGGTAACTGGTTCTGCAACATAACCTATGCACCCATGCGACACCTCACCAGGTACAATGTGACTTGTCATTCTCCATGTTAATGTGACTGCCCTGAGATGCCACTTCACAGACTATGTGTGCAGGGACATGCAATAGCTCACCAGTCTTGTAGCCCTGAAGGTGTGGGCCAAGCCCTGGGGAGCATTATGCATTCATCCAGACCCGATACCACTGTACAACAACTGACTGTGTCACTTCAACAGTTGCCTATGCTGTCATTCCACAGGCATCTGGTATCTGTCCGCTTTGACTGACGTAGTCAAACAAAATTTTTTGGCACAGATGACCTGCACCTGTCAGCCCTGGGAGTACAGCTCACATGCAAGGCTCTTGCTGCTTCTATACTGCCTGTCTTGCACAGTTTCCAATAACAATCACCGGCAGAACGGGAACTGGCAAGCAAGACATGGGGTCATGTGACACTATGCTTGCATCTTCCTCTGTGACGCACGCAGGCAAGGCACACCTTATAATGCACCACTCCAATATCTCTGCAGTGACTGGGACCTGCCTCTACGCTCTGCAGAGCACACCTGCAATGACAAGTTATAGACAGACCATACCTTTCAGGCACATACCTGGACTGGCACACCCACAGCTGAGGTGTTCCCACATCCCACTATGTTGTACACACATCCTGGCTAGTTACTTTGCACAATGCATCAGAGGTGCTCCACGTGCAACTAACTGTGTCCGGAACTGCTATACACATTGTAACAAGCTACAGATTCCACTTCATACCCCATGGTTACCAGACCTCATTTGTTGGTGTACTGGACAGTAGGGCTCAGACAGCTACTACTGATGTGTGACTGACACTAATCCACACTTAACTGGGATAGCCACTCATGTACCGACACATCCATGAGTCATAACCTCCACTCGGCTGGATAAACCCATACACACCACCTCCAAGACCAACATTAACCTTGCCATGAACACTACCAACATGTGACTGGTGTTCCACACCTGGGGTCATCCCCTCATTGGTGGATTCCGTACATATGCTAATCAACCTTGTTAGCCACATCCCAGCACCACACCCTTCACGGCATACACAGTACATGAGTACTACAACACCTACTACAGACATCTTATGACAGCGGTTGTTAATGTCATGACACCCGTGCAGATGGACAATGCACATACAAATGCTGCAACATACCCCAGTGCACTTCACTAGCATGTACATGACTGCATGGATCATGCTATGCCACACAGAGCCATGATGGTACACACCAGATAACAGACGCCACTCTGGTGGTCAAGTTCCATGGACATAATGTACAACAACAGGTGGAGGCTGTTGCACAGTGGTATACAATCCCATGGGTGGGGTAGCTCACTGGTCAGCCTCGGTAGGGCCATGGGATCCCTCATCACATACTCCATGACTAGCTATGTAAACATTACTGTGACACATTCCAGGGTGTACCACAAGGCATTATGGTAGTATGTCAGTAGTCAATGGCAATACCCACATCTGCTCTCACATACAACAGTCACTCAGGAACATTACAGACTCAGGTGATGTTGGCAACATGCTGGCGGATGTATTCAGTGCTAACATTACACCCTCTCACTCACTACAGGGCCACAATCCATGCAGGAACCTTGTGGTGTCCCTGCAGTCACACCTACACAGTACTAACCTGCACTCTATATGTCCTGGGACACTGGCCCCATGTCACCTTCCAAAGTCCCAGGCTGTGATGTCCACAAACCTCTGAACGAAAACATGTCTCCCCACTAGGCCACCATATTCAGTAATAGCCTTGTATCAGACATTGTGGCCCCTGAATGGTACACAGCAACATTTATCACACTCCACACAGGTGGCACCACAATGCACGAGTGGGACTATAGTCCTACACACCTGACTGGACTGTTCTGCATGGCTATGGGGCACATCATCAAGGACGTCATTCACAGAGACATTGTTGGGCTCCAGTCCTTTGATGCCACCTGGGTTGGACTTGTTAGGGCCAGTGCATGGCCCCTACACCAGGTGGACTCCTTTCATACAGTTACCAGGGTAGTTGATGATGGTACGGGAGTCCACACATCCTACATTGTCCTCTCATTGCCTTTCAGCACCATTCTCCATTCTGGTATTGACAACATACACATCCACCTGCACATCGTACCCTGTGTCTCAGGATGTTATGCAACGTGGCTCATGGACAGGACACACAATGAGGGTAGCATACCATAGTACCTACTGCATTTCAGTTACATTTGGCATACCACAGTCCTCAGTCATAGGGCCCCTCATGTTCAGTATATGCTTCCCTGAGGTACAGGCTAGCACAGAGGGACTTTCCCTGCCTAGCTTTACAACCCCCTGCATACAAAGCACCATGATTGATCCACCAGCTGATACTGACTCCATCCATATGGGTGTCACTGTGACGGATACCTGATATGAATATCATGGCCTCAAGCTGCATGACACAAGGTCCATGGACATCACCTTTGCATTACACCATTCACCCACTATCACATAGGTGGCAGTTCCCTACATACATGTCACATTGGTCATGTTTGTAGTACACACGTATGTCACACCAACTCCTGTGATTACCGTATTGCCACTGTGGCATGGATATCCTTCTACATGGCCACACTTATGTGTACTGGGTGTGTAGCTGGTACATAGGCACCCATTGTACCTCTGAACTCAAGACTTCTGCACACATTCAAGGGTACACCACCCCATTTAGGGTGTACCTTATACAACAGCTACAGCTTTACATACCACAACATTAACACGCCATGACGTTTATTGAGCTCCGACAGCTAAGGTATGCGGCTGAACTACGGACACCACATCTGTACACATTTGCATACTACATACTCAGGAGTGACCTCTGCTGAACAGACAGGACCCATGTCCACAACAATATTAATGGATATACTCCACATACGTGACATACGCAAATGCCACTGTGAGCAACATGCTCATGGATATGTGCACACAAGCAACAATGAGTGGGATGTGCTTGAGGGTTACATTCCCAAACTGGGCACTCACCATGCTTTGGAACATGACTACTATGTACATCACGCAGAGACACTCAGTAGCACTGTTTATGTGATACCTCCCTTGGTGTTTGGGAGACACATGTATGCCAGGGATCACTGCAGTGGCTGTACTGTGCAGAGGTGCAGGTAACACATGGCTCTGCTGATCACAGGACACTACCCTAGAGAGGTGCCACTGGTGTGAACACTGTAGTTGTGCTTACACATAGACTTGCCAGACTGCATAGTACCCCACTATGAACCTGTGAGGCTATTACATGTCCTTTGTGCATGGCTACATGCTAGCCCTTCCATTTATATTAGCTATCATACTATTACAATGTCCCGTGCCTACAAGCCATATGTATCCTGTTATTGTACATGCCAATAGACGATACCTTTGGTATGCATGATATGCCTGTTATGCTGTGTAGAATATCTGACATATCTACCTACAATACTATACATTACACATATTTTACATAGTATCCCATAATGCAAAGCATACTTGCACAGCGGGACCACCTTAGACATGTCATTGTCGTTATATGCCCATACACATGCCTACTGTGACAGTATATCAACATATACTATCCCCGGCTATGGCACGTACTTGTTGGACATACCCTACCACTGATGGCGGGTTGTATGTAATTGTTCTGTTTAAAGCCCTCATGTAGCATCCTGTGTGGTGTCTGTGATGTGTACCTTGTGGCCCACTGCTGCACTCACAGTTTCTACAAGCTTAAGTATGCTCAGCAAGACATCACTACATAAATACCTTTTCCCACGTTATGCATTGTGGACACTTTTAATTAATGCAAACCAGGCTATACATACAGTAGATAATTAATACAAACTTGCTATACATAAACTTACATACTGAGTGTTCTACATACCTTGTTATCGTTATGGACTTTCGTCTCTATCTTTCTAGCACTGCTTACACGGGTATTTTGTATGAGCATACGGTCTGAATGTCTGGCAAGTCTTCCTTATATACGTCGATACCTGTAACATGTGGTTTCCTGCCGCCTATTGGTGTTTCTGAGTGACTAATTACTTGCATATCAGCTATGCAGCTACTCCATTCGCCAATTATGTGGCAACAGTGGGGTATAATTGACTTCTGCATTTGGGTGTTGCCCATTTGCCCTACCTTCGGGGAGATGGCCTGTATTGTGTTTTGTTATGTGTAATTGCAACTGCTATGCATAGAGACAAGTATACTTTGGATTCATGTCCCCCGTGGATTGTGTGTGACAGCTAGAGTATGTGGTTCAACATGTGGGTGTACCTGTCATCCCAATGTCTGTTAATGGACTATTGCAAACAAAACTTGTAACATCGCCGTTTGTTCCATTATACAATGGCTGCAATTTTGCATGGCGCCTTTAATTGTGTCTCTCACAAGGTATGTTGATGGTTCTGAAGTTGTAATTGACTGACTGGATGTTTGTGCTGTTATTACAGTCTGTATTGCTATAGTTTCTAGTGTGGGGGATGTCGGTGGGTGTACGTAGCATATACAGGTTTGTGGGGCTTGCATTTCTACATATTCCATATATATGTGTGTGGGCTCTTTCCCTAATTAAAGAGCTATCGGTTAGTAGGCTTATGTTATGGGATTATACATTGGGCCATTGTTAATTGGTTTCTATATAGTATGCAGGTGAGGTTGATACTTCCATACCTCCGGAATTGCAGTGATATGTAAAGGGATATGTCTACATGACAGCTATCCTATGTATTTCTGTCCCAGATATTTGCAGTCATTGCAGTTGTGTTGGTAACAGAACCTCTTTGCCATGGGTTGCCACCTTTTCATATGGCCATTGTTGGACACTTCCGGGATACACAGCGGTGTTACAGGCCAACACATAGCCACGGTTAGTACACAGGATAGCACATACTTTTATCCTCAATACATACCTATTGTTGTGGGACTTTGGCTACTTAACATATTGCATGTAACATTCATGTTTCTTACATACAGGCATAACTATTTAATGCTACTATTACATTATATATGGGACATATTAATGTCCTATGATCTCGGACATTTGCCCTTTGTAATGTTTTATGTCAGGACACACCTGCCCAGGGAAGGGCTGTCTAACCTAATGTGGGACAGGTGGTAACCGTATGCCTACGGCTAGCTATATCCACACCTACCATAATGATCAACCTCCGAGTTGGCACTAACAGACACATGATGTGGACACACACACACACACACACACACACACACACACACACACACACACACACACACACACACACACACACATTACAGTCACATGGGGATGCACACGGCACCCTCAACACACACATACACGGACTACGGCACTCACAAACACAGTTGAACACAGCACCTACGTGGACCGCAACACCGGCAGCGGTGACTAATTATCCATTCATATCATCATACTATTACTCGCGGTTGTACTGTTCCGGTACTGTGTTATTTCGGTCTTTCAGCCTTGTGGTTATGCATGTCGGTATGTTACACATTCCATAGTTGGCGGTATCCTAATTATTTGTACCTCCAAGGTGTTATAAATGTCGTTGACCTATCTATATATATTTGCAGATATTGCTGAATCCGTATATATCAACATATATCACTCTATCGCCATTTCTATCTGTATTATATATATGTATATATGTGTACATATATATATATATATATATATATATATATATATATATATATATATATATATACATATATATATATCTGACGGGGAAAGTGACAGGCAAGCTACACCTTTCATTGTCTACTTGTTGGTGTATACTGTTTCCTGGACTCCACACGTTTGTGTCTGTACCTGTCACATTACACACATGCCATAGGTTAGGGTTGCCAGCTGTCCCACTCTGCGAGGGACAGTCCCTCTTTAGGCAGTTGGGTCCTGCAAAATATTTGTAAACATGGCAAATGTCCTGTGATTTTAGAACATACTTATTTCCTATAGTTTATGTAATAATCGCATAAAACAGTTATTCTGTATCTAAACCAACAAACAGAATATTAAGTCAACATTACAAGAATGAGCTTTTATCTAGGCAAAACAGTGCAGTTCTGCTTTTCATACTAGCCGGGTGTATGTGTCAGCCTGCAGACATCTGACGTATGTCCCACATTAGTCATTTGAAGAGGTGGCAACCCTACCATAGGTACATCTTGCCTAGCAATAGTGTTAGGTGATTCGATACATGATTGCGTGTTCTATACCTGGCAGTGGTCGTTTTACCCTTCAGACCAGGCGCTATTAGTACAGGGGTGAATAATGCTGGTTTCACCTGTTCTGGACATCATTGACAGTGATCTGCGCGATATTCGGAGTAGCTTATCCCTGTTTTGCGAATATCCATATAGTCATATTTAAATGTCGCTTACCAGCAGTGGGCAATGCATATTCCCATTAATGTGTGCTAAACATGATCTGCTGACCTGCATCCGACATGCATTACTCGTGCCTTCGGGATTACATTACATCCCCTGCAGGACGTGGGACCGGGAACATGCACGACGGTCACTGCATTTAACATATGGCCATCTGGGATTTGTACACGTGTTATGTCATTTTGTACGTGGAGTATACTATGGCTGTTACTCCATACTGCACTCACATGGGTAACTCAGTTAGTTTACATATTGATGAGTCCAGTTAATGGTATGTCCATGTGATGTTTACTGGATGTGCTCCGGCATTGGGTATGTATATCTCAGAGAGCCACACACGATACTGTGCTACACCTTCAAATGACTGTGGGTGGAGCATGCTGGGGTGACGAATACCTGTCATGGGTACACCCCATGCCTTGACACAACATCCATGATTATATTATGTGGAGCCCCTCATTAACGCAGCAGGGACTCTGTGCTGAGTGTGTGCAGAACAGTGCTTACACACATGTGCTCCCACGATTGCCTCTGCTCCTCTACGACAGTTGGTTACTCGATGTTGTGGTGACAGCAGACACTGTTTGCCCCATTTTGTGTATGGCCTCTGACAATTAGCCGTGTACCTACCGATGCACCTGGGAACCTATGCACACAGCACCACCATATGCTGATAGGCGCATGTACTGTTCAGGTGTTGGCATTCCGTGTTCCAATAGCTGTTGTGTGTACAATGTTTGAGGGCTGCCTATGTAGGATTCACACAGTGGGCCACCTATACATTACAATTTACAGGTGGTCATGCTTGTGTGCCATCCATTTTACTGTGTGTGCAGGTGGAGAGATGTGTCAGTCCGTAGGGGCCTACACTGTCAGAGTATGTGCTATTCATTCCCTCTTTGCCAAGCCGTAGGCATATTGGGCACGCCTCCATCTGCCTACTGGGGCTGGCACAGTGTGTTCATGGTCTGAATCCCTGTGTGCCTGCGATGGCCTTGGCAATTGCAGTGGGCTATGAGGGCCTTCACCATTTTGTCCCTGCTGCAGCTGTTTCCGCAGGATCATATTATGTAGCATGGCACATACTATGACGATGTGGGCACACATGCCTGGAGAGTACTGCAAGGCTCCACCAAATGTGTCCAAGCACCGGAACCGTGATTTCAGCATCCCGAACACACGCTGTATGATGATTCTGGTTTGTGCGTGTGCCTCATTATGGCATTCTTGCATGGGTGTGTGCGCATTTCTGATGGGAGTCATCATCCACGGCTCCAGTGCATAGCCAGCATCCCCCACAAGGTGGCCATGTGGGATGTCCCCCCTGACAAATACCTGATACAGCTGTGAGGCATGCCAGATATGGGAGTCATGGTAGCATCCAGGGCTGCCAGCACACACATCCATGATAATGCCCTGGGCATTGCACACGACCTGGCAGTTGATGGAGTGGAATCCCTTGCGCTTTATGTAGTGCCTACCATGCTCACCGGGTGGTGACTTGATTTGTATGTGCGTGCAGTCTATTGCACCCAGTACCACCGGGTAGTGTGCCACACGGTGGAAGTGACGCATATTGCTGGCCAACTCCTCCTGAGTTTGGGGGAAGTATATATGCTCATTGGCATGTGGTAACATGGCATCCAGGAACTGGTGTAGTACCCTGGATGCTGATGCCTGTGAGATCCCCATTATATCTCCAGTTGGCCTTTGAAAGGTACCTGTGGCTAGTATTCGCATGCTTACACATACCTTCGTGTCCACTGGGATGGGTTCCCCTTTGTTATTTCTGGTTCTCAGGTGTGGCTGGCACAGCTCCACTATTTGCTGTAAGATGTCCCTGTCCACCCTGTAACACTCTACTATCTCCAGATCATGTAGCCCCTGGTAGGTTACCCTTAGTCTGAACTTTCTTCTCCTCCTCTGGGGCCTGCGGTGGTTGTCGGCATCATCCTCCACAACACCGTCAGTCTCTAACACATGCTGATGAATCACAGCTATGGCAGCTCCCAACATGTACATTTTAAAAGTTCCCCGTGTGTTTACACCTATGGTGCAGTGTTTGGGAATTCACAGCTGTGTGTAGGGTGCTTTCACACTTTATACTATTGTGCTGTGAACACCGATGATGTCATAGGGTGTGTATGTATGATCATAGCTACAGGGTATCTTATGTGTTTTACTACCGGAACTACTATTGTGGTGCCTTTGGTGTTGAATTACATTTGGCTGCCGTGCATTACCTCTTGACCTTCCCTTTACATTTCTGCACGTTCCACCTACCATTTTCTGGCATGCATCCAGCAGCCTTCTTTCATTTGTACTTTCCTAGACCTGGCGTATCTTGCGTAATGTGTGCTATTGCCGGTCTACTGTCAGTTTGCTTTGCTCTGCTATGACAGATCTCCTATCTTTGCAATCCAATGCCTCCCCTCCTTTCTTTGCATTCCAATTCCTCCCTTATCCTGTTTTGCAGGTTTCTGCGAGCAGACTTGACAGCTGCCATCGATTGGCCGCCGTGAGTTGATTGGTGTTGATTGCTCATTAGTACGCCAATTACCCTACTTTGGCATTTCCTTCTTTTCTTCCCCTGACCTTCCTGTTTTTGCTATTGTTTGCACCATGTGTGTCCACTTACTGGGTTTCAGGCACGTTTTCATCCCCGTACACATGCGCTTTTGGGCACCATGTGTGCTCTCAACTAAACGATTCTATACCTTCCTCCCCACCCCTGTCCTGCAGCTTTGCTTAGCAATGGCCTGGCCAGATTTGCATTGCTCCAGTGTGCTTGCTGCTACGGTGGTACACCCCTCTGCTGATGTCATGTATCTCCTCTGAGCCACTCCTCAGTGTTATAGTGCTGCGCCGTATGGTTCAACCTTCATCCGGCGAGACATTTGCGATTCAGTATTATCTGCCTCATTTGCATGGCATTGACTACTAATTCATAGTTACCACGCCAAACACTGTCACAGGCCCTTAGCAACCTTTGCACCTTGGTTGTGGTGTTCCATGCCTACCATTGTGTATTATGGTGTAAACCTAATTTGTAGTACATTGCGATTTTATGACATTTTTATATATTTTCTTTATGTTCCAGTTTGCGCACACATGCCCTGCGGTTGTACTGTGCGTTACTGTAGACATGACATTAAATGTTGTTTTTTAGGTGTTTTGCATCTTTTCTTATGCTATTGGCTGTGTATTTAGCCATTGGCATATGTTAACTTTGTACTACATGAGTCTGGTCCGCTTCCATAGCTCCGATGTTCTGTTTGGGAAAATGTAAACCGTGTTTTTTGGTTTACATTTCCGTGGTCTTACGCTACACCTGCACCACTTCATGAATCACTATCTGCCTTCATTTGCATGGTGCGACACTGCGTATAGGGTGATTAGCATACCTATGCCAAGGGCTGCACTGTTCTGGCGTACGCCGGTAGTGCACGTGGTATTGGATTGTACCTGAATCGCTTGATGGCCATATTTGGCATTATTCTGCCTATGCTACGCCTGCACCTGGCGCAAGCTTCATGAATCCCAGGGGTTGTTTATTTTGTTGCTGGGCAGAACAAGGGACATTGGATACAGAGTGATTAAGGCACTTTTAAGCAGTTGTAAGTGGGTTTGCATGGGTTTGCGCAGAAGTAAGCAGTGATAACTTCCGGTTACAGTTTCTTATACTCAGTTAGCTTCTAAATTGCTTAACCTGTGTAGGAATTGCTTACCCCCCCATTCAAACAAGCTTAAACCATCTTACTGCTGCTTAAAAGTGCATACTTCCACTTACCCTCACGCTAATTTCTTTAAAAGAAAAAAACAAGGGTTGATAGGATAGTGGTGAAAAAGGGGCACAATGAGGGAAAGACAGTGAAGAAGAATGCTAGGGATGTACAGGAGGGTGTAGGGAAGGTCCATAGCTGCCCATTTCTTCTATAGCAACAGCTGTGCATATACACTGAAGTTGGCGGTAGATTTAGACAGGGGTAAGAACAACAATAATATGTTGTGATGCCAATTAGACCAGATTACATGTGTCCAGTGAACATGTGCACAAAATGGACAGCTATGTATTGGGCAATATTTTTTTTGGAGAACAGATTGCCCTTTTTTAGGTGAGAGTGGGATGTTGAGGAGGGATAGTAGGTATATTTGTGGAAGTAGGTTGGGTAGGTTAACAGACAAGACAAACAAGACACATACAGGGGTGGTAGTCACCACTGCACCTTCACAGCCCTGAAGAGAGAACAAGACTGACCTTCTAGTTATGACATGCGGCCCATGAGCTGGCACAGAAAATCTCCAAACTGCTGATTCAGCTCTCTACGCACCATGACCCAGACCTGGCAATGGGTGACAGCCTCCTATCCGTGCCTGATCCCAGGGGGGTGAGCCCCATCCCCTGAGGTGGTTCTACATGAAGGTGGTGCAGGACTAAAGGATGAGGAGTTCCCAGGTTGGGGCCCAGATGTGCTGGTGCCTTGTGCCACGGCCAACTGAGGTGGGACAGGTGGGTCCGCTGGGACCCACATTCCTATGCGCGCTATGGTGTTTATGGTGTATCAACATATGTATGTTAGTAATAGTCAACACATTCCAGGGTTAGGTATATCAGCATGCATAGATATTATTATTATCCCAGACACCAGATATGGAATAGTTGCATAGCAAACAGAACACATGCATATAAGAGACCACAGTGGTAGTTGCAACGGCATGCAGGTACATGGATGGCACCATGCCACCAATGTTGGAGTATTTCAACATAGTCCATGCATAGAAACAGATTTAAATAATTATAAACCAATAAGACATATGTCCCAACATAACAATGTAGTCATCACGTACCAGTTGAGGTGGGTATTTAGTGCATTGTTGGCAGTATGGTGGGGGGGGGACGTCAATTAACAAGTAGTATATTCCTGTAGTTCACTTTACCTTCCTAGTCAGTGCTGTTAGCTGAACCTTACAAGTATTACTACACTACCCTGTTGCCTTAGTTTGGACAGTGATATGGCTACTGACATTTTTGTACATGAACTGGTTTTACTTGCAGTATACACCTCTTACCTGGTATACCTGTGGAGGAATTGTTTGTTAACACTAACTAACTGTTTCTGCACATACTCCTGGATTCCAGGTTGATGTTATGCAGATACCTGCCCATATCTTTTTGCACAGACTCTGGCCATGTCTTGACCACATTCAGGTGAACTGGGACATATGAAGACAATTGCCCTCTTCAACCTTTAGTGACTTACAACACTCATACAGGATTTACTACACAGTTATATTATGTAGCACAGTGTGGGTGACAGTGATCAGTGATATTTTATTATTAAGAGCAACTGCAACACTCACAGTTCCATACAATATCAGAGTAAACAGCACCAGTAGAGGGTAACAAGCTTTTAATTTTCAGTACAGTGTTTGTATCTGATGTACCTGTGGGAGCAATGTTTGTTAGCACTACCTGAATGTTGCCACACAAAGTACCAGATTTCACATTAGTATTATGCACATACATCTCACTCTGTTACTCTACACACTATGGTCACAGCTTGACAACATGGGTGTGTAGATAGGACATACTTGCTTATTACTCTCATAATAGTTTGGGGTGTTGCTAGAGTGACAGGTTTGTTCTTATAGATGTCTGACAATCAGTTGTATTTCTTGTTTGCTGCCTATACGTCTGGGATCATCACACTGGTTTCCTAGGGAGACAGACTGACAGGCAGCAGATATGGGCCAATTTACTGGACAGTTGTGGGGTATGATTCTGTATGCAAACTACTACCACTCCCAGGATTCGAACCATGGCTGTGTGTGCTAAAAACACAACAGTGCACGTCTCAGTTGCGTGTGCTATTCAGACTTTGTTGTCTGCTTTTTTACTGTTTTCTGTCTATGTCTCTCAGTTGTACAAAATGGCCTTTGGGGATTACACCAGACATATACAGACATTCCTACACATTCTATTTATGTTGCACAGTGTGGGCAACAGTGTTTAATACAACAGTACTATTAAGTGATTGCAAATCTACATTACCATATGATACCAGAGTATACACATGCAGTCCAGCAGTTAGACCTTTATTGTCAGGCTATTATGCTTTTATTTACATACAAACTACACGAGACTCTTCCTGCCATATTCTCCAGTGTATGCAGTACTTGCTTTAAATAATACAGGTTTTATACTGGCAATTAACTTACTAATGCTTTTAGATTTATTTCCTGTGACAGTACATGCAAGAATATTATTAACCTGCCTCGCATCACAACCTCTGCAGGCAACATCCATGGGTCTCCTGGTTCATGGCATGCTCACTTGCTGCTGTGAAGGACATAAAAGGGATATTTAGCCATACCTATCCATAATATACATGAGCTGGCAATTATTAAACAGGTAGCGGAGTGTTACTTACACACAGCTGGGACAACCCCTGACATCCTAGCCTCTTGGATTCACTGATCCAAGAGATCCCCCTTACACCGCTTCAGGTCAATATAGTGATGCCTGACCTGCTCACCAGTTCGGGGTATGCCAGTGGCACTGGTGAGGTCATGGGCGAGACAGTCCCAGGCTTCCGCCTTATATTGGGAACCCTGGTACTGGCCCTGCAGCAGCCTCTACTCATGGTCTTTGACAAGGAGTCCTCTCATGACTCTGGACTCCTGGATGCCGCAGGGCTGCACCTGGAAGCACACTCCCTCTCCCCTTTCTGACATGGTGCCTGAAAGAGGAAGCTACAACCAGTTATGAGATGTATTCCCGCCTGTTGGGTTTAAGTAGGGCTGTATTCCATACTTTGCCCTGATTGGCCGGTTTTGAAATGGCTAAGCTATGGGCAGACCTGCTTTCCTAAGGTTGGCATTATTTAAAGGGGTATACCACTGGGCAAATTGAGCTAGCTGGCCTACACACAATGAAGCTGGCCTGTGCAATGCTTAGCATTACTTAATATTTACTTTGCATTATATTTGCTTTTTGGCATTGATTTATTATTCATTACATAATATATATATATATATATATATATATATATATATATATATGTGTGTGTGTGTCTGGTATCCATGATTCATGCGTTCGTACACTGTATGGGGTCCTTGTGATTAATAGGGGACTTCAACACTCTATTACAATTACACCTCACATCTGCGCTTGCTTCTGTACTCCAGTTCACATATTTATGCTATGTAGTAGGTTATAGAACATATGACTGTGTATTGATTCCTTTCACATGTTCAGTTTGATTTTACTATAGTGAGGATTTATTTCATGATACCTCATTTTTATGTACTGCTGTGATGGCTTGGTGGTTAACTACTGTGATTCTAGTGTATAGGGTCCTGGGTTCAATATCTGCAAGGCTGTTCATTTTGTTGCTGGGCAGAACAAGGGCCATTGCATATAGAGTGACTAAGGCACTTTTAAGCACTTGTAAGCAGGTTTTGCGTGGGTTTGCACAAGGGCAATCACCTCTAACCTCCGATTAATGATGCTTACATAGAGTTAGCTTCAATATTGCTTAACCTGTGTGCATTGCTTACCCTATGCAAACAAGCTTAAACCCGCTTACTAGTGCTTACATATGCTTACTCCTGCTTACTACTGCTTAATAGTGCTTACACTTGCTTACTAATGCTTACTCCCACCTACCACTGAACTAATTTAAACAGTGATGTCTAATGGTTCTTTGGGCAATGGGGGATTTGGAAGCTGTATGGAGTTATCATTCATTACACATTTTACCTTCCATTTGTATCCCTGATTCCTGTGATTATCTGTGGACTTTGCAACATTATGACACCGACACCTCACATCTGCATTTAATGCAGTACTCCAGTTCACAAATATATGTTATTTAGTAGGTTATGCAACTAAAAATATTGGTCATAATGTGATTTTACATAGAAAATGGAATGTGCTGCAGTGGGACTCGAACCAAGAATGACTGCTTATATTCTGCCCACTACACTATTGCTATACTGCTTCATTTGCTTATTTTTTCCTTTTTATCCTTGTCTGCCATTTAAGCTGCAGTAACCATAGCTAAGTGATGGGCAAACCCATGCACCTACGGTTAAATTTAATCTCTTTCATAAAAAAAGTATCTTTATATTGTTTGTGTTTACTATTGCTTTTGTAGACATGGGGAGATGTTGCTGGGGGTATGCGGACACCTATGAGCGGTCTTGCTCATTCTTTTAGGGCTTTCTGCTGTTCTTCATTGCAGGGGCATGTATATTCTGAGGTCTGCTCTCAGACCCACCCCCTGCCCTCTTACATGCTCCATGTAAGATTAGGAGCTCAGGCAGCGCACCTTCATTAATATGCATGACGCGCTGCCATCCTGCTCCTAAATGGCCACTTCCATGCAGGACTAAAATAGTCCTGCATGGAAGATTAGTAAATCCAGGGGGAGTTGTTTTTAGAGTACTACAAATAGTGCATGTGGGTCACTGAGAGGGGGTGAGCTCACTAACTATACTGAAACACTAGAACTTAAATGGATCTTGAGGCTACAGGCTGATAAATATCCTGGTATTAATGCTTGTGTCTCTTTAAAACCTGTATTGAAGGGGAGGAAATGGGTTTAATGAAGTAATGAATTAACATAGCTGATTGAACATCTAACTGTTTTTAAACTGAGCTGTAATTTTGTCTTTTTATGATCTGAAGAAGCATTGGTTTTACAACGTCAAAGCACTTATCTGGTCCATTTTTACAAATAAATACTTTTACTGTGTGAGGCTGTGGTGTTCCTGCTAATTATTATGCTTTGGATTTTCGGTGTTTATTTGGCAGTTACATTTATCAGTGACTGGGACTTGATTCTTGTGTTTGCCTTAATTTATTAACGCCACATTAATGTGCTGCTATAATCTAATATTGTGGTCTTCTCCTTCATTATTTTTTTATTTGCTATGATTTTAGCCAATGAATCTTTAAGCAATCTAAGAATGTTTTCAACTTTTTCAACCTTGTCCAAAAAACTTTAGCTTTTGCAGTCTCATCTTTGCACAACAGCACTTTATTTGTTCACCAGCCCAATAAATTGTCTCTTTTGTTTACTTTTCATTCCAGTCTTGACTAGTTTTATTTGGAAGAAAAAAAGTAGATTTACTTTATTGCAAGTGTCACCCTCCCATCCATGCTTCCCTTTCTTTGAGTCATTACCTAACCCCTGAGAACTGATTTACTATAGCAAAGGAAAATGCTTTCCTCTTAGTTGCTTTTCTGCTTTGTATTCACACATGTTTAAGTCATAAACATTAGCTCCAAGTCATATATAGACTGTGTATAGATTAATAAAATAGTACAAGTTTGTATTTACTCTGCACTGAAGTTACTTTTATTACAGTCTCTGTAATTTGTACTTACTGTGTTCAGCACAGTGGAACTGGGAAAGTCATATGTAATACCAGACTCTTTAAATAAACAATTCATAGTTCATACACCCTAAAAATTCCAATCAGTCATCTTTATTAAAGATTCTGGTTTGAAAAACCTAAGGTTTTAAGCAATAGGCTAAACATTGCAGGACAGTCTGCCTTAATACTTTTCAACTTGGATTCACTTTCCATATATAATGGCAACCCAACATAGACATTATTGTTTTTTTTTCACATATTCTGTATAATCAGTATTCCTAGCATGGGTACAATTGTATCTTTCTTCACAATAACTTCTTTCCACATCCAGTTTAATTTCACTCTTGCCAAACCAAAGCAAATAGCTTCCTACATCATGTGCCATTGTTATATACCTTTACTATCCTGATAACTCCAACTGCAGCACGTTTTTGGGCATGTATGTTTATAATTCTTTTGTAATGAGTATATGCAGCATTCTGTATATTAAACCCGTCTTGAAAATGCCACAGGAAAGTGCATCTCTTGTTGCCCATATTTGTTGCTTTATTTAATTTATGCAACTTTGTCCAGAAAATGTAGTAAATGTATTTTACATTTATCCACACAGTTATTAAATGTCCACACAGCTTACTTCTTCAACCTTATGCTCTTTATGATGAAGAAAATGTATAAATATCTTGTTTGCAAAAAAAAAAATCTGTGTAAATGTGTATGACAGTTTATTGCATCACAAGAAATAACTGTACTATCCCAGAAAATACATTGTGTTATTGTAAACCCCAATTCCATTTTTAAAACAAACATATGGTGTAGAATATGATGCTAGAATCAAGAGACAAAACATACACAATGTATGTACATTAAACAAATCAAATTATACATTATTGAAACCTAAGTTTATAGTTGGATATTCATCACATTTATATGAGATATGCCCATGGATTTACTAATCTGCTTTGCAGGACTAGCCTAGTCCTGCACAGAAGCGACCGTTTAGGAGCAGGATGGCAGAGTGCCATGCATATTAATGCTGCACTCTGCCCGAGCTCCTAGGGTTACACAGAGCGTGTAAGAGTGCAGGGGGTGGGTCTGAGAGCAGAGCTCTCAGAATATACACTCCCTCGCAATGAAGAACAGCAGAAAGGGGTATGAAATGAGTGAGACCACTCATAGGTGACTGCATATCCCCACCAACAGTCCCCCTTGTGTACAATAGTAACAGTATATATAAATAAAAAGAAGAAACCCTTTATTTTTTTTAAATCCGATTAAAGATAACTGTAGGTGCGTGGGTTTGCCCATCACTTAGCTATGGTTAATGCAGCTTAAATGGCTGAAGAGGATAACAAGGAAGATATATACAAATGAAGCAACATAGCAATAGTGTAGTGGGCAGCGTGTCTGCCTTATAAGCAAGCATTCCCGGTTCAATTCCCACTACAACACTTTCCATGACAAAGCACATTATGAGAAATATTTATGTTGCATAATCCACTAAATAACATATTTTCATGAAATGGAGTACTGCAGTAAATGCACATGTGAGGTGTTAGTGTCATAACGAATAAGGCACTAGTAAGCAGGATTAAGCACAAGTAATCAGTAGTAAGCGGGCTTAAGCCCGTTTGCATGGCAGTAAGCAATGCCTGCACTGGTTAAGCAATTGTAAAGCTACCTCTCTGTAAGCAGATGTAACAGCAGGTTAGCAGTGCTTACAGTCGTGCAAACCCACTTACAAATGCTCAGAAGTGCCTTAATCACTCTGTATCCAATGACCCTTGTTCTGCCCATCAACAAAATAAACAGCCATGCAGGTCTCAAACCCAGGACCCTATATACCATAGTGACAGTTGTTAACCACCAAGCCATCACAGAAGTACAGAAGAATGAGGTATCAGTAAACAAGTCCTCACCATAGTAAAACAAAACTGAACCTGTTAAAGGAATCAGTACACAGTCATATGTTCCATAACCCACTACATAACATAAATATGTGAACTGGAGTACAGCAGTAAGCCCAGAAGTGAGGTGTAATTATAATAGAGTGTTGAAGTCCCCAATAAAACACAAGGGCTCCATAGAGAGTATGTACACATTAACCATGGATACCAGGCATACATATAAGATGTAATGAATAATAACTCAATGCCAAAAAGGAATTATAATGCAAAGTCTAATGTAAGCAATGCTAAGCATTGCACAGGGCAGCTTAGGAGGTGTAAGCAATGTGTAGGGCAGCTGACTCATTGGGCCCAGTGGTATACCCCTTTAAATGATGTCAACCATAGGTAAGCAGGTTTGCCCATAGCTTAGCCTTTTCAAAACTGGCCAATCACGGAAAAGTGTGGGAAATCGGCCCTACTTAAACCCAAGAGGAAGGAATACATCTCATAACTGGTTGTAACTTCCCCTTGCAGGCACTATGGCAGTAAGGGAAGAAGGTGTGCACTTGTGGGTGCAGCACTGGTGCATCCAGGAGTTCAAGGTCATGACAGGACTCCTTGTCAAAGACCATGATCAGAGACTGCTGCAGGGCCAGTACCAGGGCTCCCAATATAAGATGGAGGCCTGGGACCATCTCGCCCATGACCTCACCAGTGCCACTGGCTTCCCCCGAACTGGTGAGTAGGTCAGGCACCACTATGCCAACCTGAAGTGGCGTAAGCGGGACCTCTTGGAGGAGTGGATCCAAGAGACTAGAGCAGCAAGGGATGTTCCATTCGTGTGTGTCACCCCAGTGTGTGTAATAATTGCCAGCTCAGGTATATCATGAATATGTATGGCTAAATATTCCTCTTATGTCTCCCACAGCTGCAATGGAGTGGGCCTCAAACCAGGAGGCCCACATCAGTCTCCTGGCAGGGTTGCGACCCAAGGCAGGTCAGTAATACTCATGCATTTACTGTCATAGGAAATAAAACTAAAAGTAGTAGTAAACTAATTGCCTGTATAAAACCTGTATTGTTCAAGGCAAGTGTTGCATACACTAGAGAATATGGCAGGGAGAGTCTCACATTGTTTGTAAGTCAATAAAAGTGTAATAGCCTGACAAAACAGGTCTAACTACTGGACTGCATGTATATATCCTGGTATCATACGGTAATGTAGATATGCAATCATGTAATAGTACTGTAGTATTAAGCACTGTTACCCACACCATGCACCATAAATTGAATGTGTAGGAATGCCTGTATATGACAGGTGTAATCCCCAGAGGCCATTTAGTACAACTGAGAGACACATAGACAGTAAACAGGAAAAATGCAGACAACAAAAACCGAATAGCAGATACAACTGAGATGTGATCTGTTGTTTTTTTAACACACACAGCCACGGTTCGAATCCTGCCAGTGGTAGTAGTCTGTATACAGAATCATAACCCACAGCTGCACAAATATGTCCAGAATGTCTATTAAAGTGGCCCATATCTGTTGCCTATCAATCTTCCCCCCTGGGAAATCAGTGGGATGTTCCCAGATGTATAGACAGCAAACAGAAAATACAACTGATTGACACACATCTATGAGAACAAAGCTGGCACACTAGCAACTCCCCAATACCTTATGTGACTAAGAAGCCACGTATGTCCCATTTACACCCCAACTTGTCAAGCTGTGATCAGAGTGTGTACAGTAACAGAGTGAGAAGTATGTGCATAATAGTAATGTGGAATCTTGTACTGTGTGTGGGAACATTCGGGTAGTGCTAATAAACATTCCTCCCACAGGTCTGTCAGATACCAACACTGTGCCCAGAAATAAAAGAATGATATGCAGTTGCTCTGAATAATGAGGTATTCACATCACTGTTGCCCACACTGTCCTACAACTTATAACTGTCTAGGAAATATGTATATGAGTGTTGTAATACAAGGTCAGAATGCAAAAGCACAGGGGATTAATAAGACAGAAAGCAGATAGGAGATATACAGCAATATCTATATAGCAGACACAATTGTGATGTACAGTGTTTAAGTTGTAGCAGACACAGCCATGGTCTGAATCTTGGGAGTGTAATTAAGCAGCATACAGATTCATACCCCACAACTGTATAGATGAGGCCAGAGTGTCCAGTATATGTGCCCATATCTGCTGCCTGTCCCCCTGTCCCCCTGGTAAGTATGTGGGAAGATCTCAGATGTTTAGTCAGCAAACAGGGAATACAAGTGATTGTCAAACATCATGAGAACACACTTGTCACTGTAGCAACCCCTGAAACTGGTAGGAGAGTAAGATTTCAAGTATGTCCTATCTACCCTCCCATGTTGTCAAGCTGTGACCAGAGTGTGTACAGTAACAGAGTGAGATGTATGTGCATAATATTAATGTGTAATCCGGAACTTTGTGTGGCAACAGTCAGGTAGTGCTAACAAACATTGATCCCACGTACGTTGGATACGAACACTGTGCTGAGAAATACAGACCATTATAACCTGTACTGGTACTGTTCTCTCTGGTATTGTAGGGAATTGTGAGTGTTGCAGTTTCTCTGAATAATAAAGTATCACTGGTCACTGTCACCCACACTGTGCTACATAATATAACTGTGTGGGAAAGCACATATATGTGTGTGTCAGATCACTAAAGGTGGAAGAGGACAGTATTCTAGATATGTCCCGGCACACCAGCATGTGGTCAACACATGGCCAGAGTCTCTGCAGAAAGAATTGGATAGCTGTGTGCAAAACATCAACCTGGAATCTGGGGGTATGTGTAGAAACAGTTAGTGTTAACAAACATTCCCTCCACAGGTATACTAGGTAAGAGGTGTATACTGCAGGTAAAACCGGTTCATCTGCAATGATGATGACAGCCATATCACTGTCCAAACTAAGGCTATAGGGTAGTGTAGTAAGACTTGTAAGGTACAGATAACAGCACTGACTCGGAAAGTAATGTGGACTACAGGAATATACTAGTTGTTAATTGACATCTTTCTCTCCACCCCACCATATCTCCAACAATAATCAACATACCCAGCCCAACTGGTATGTTATGACTCTGATAATGTCCAATTGCTTGATAAATATTTTCATGATTCCCATGCATGTGCTATATTAAATTATTCCAACTTTGGTAGCCTGGTACCATCAGTGTACCTGCATGCTGTACTTATTACCACTGTAGTCCCATATATGCGTGTGTTCTGTTTGCTATGCAACTGTTCCTTATCTCTTGTATGGGTTAATGGTAATATCTATGCATGCTGGCATACCTAACCCTGGAATGCGTTGACTATTACTAACCCAGCGGACCCACCTGTTCCACCGCAGCTTGCCGTGGCACTGGGCACCAGCATGTCTGGGGCCCAACTCCGCACCTCCCTGTCTGTTGTTCCTGCACCACCTTCAGGTGGAACCACCTCAGGGGATGGGGCTTGCCCCCTCTGGGAGTGGGCGCAAACAGGCACCTGTTACCCGTCACCCAGTCGGGGTCATGGTGCGTAGAGAGATCAACCAGCAGTTTGGTGATGTTCTATGACAGCTCGAGGGCTGCTTGTTGTGATTAGAGAGTCAGCCTGGCTCTGTGACTCAGCCGCCAGCACAGCCACCTTCAGGGTGCCCATGGGTGGGGACCTCAGTCCCACTGTTACCACTAGGGGGTTGTGGGCTTCTGATATCCCAACATCCATCCCCATCAAGGTGTTTACCCCCATATGTGTCATATACCACCCCTGTATGCGTCTTGTTTGTCTTGTCTGTTAAACTACCCAACCTACCTCCTCAAATATACCTACTACCTCTACCCAACATCCCACTCTCACCTGAAAAAAAATAAAGGGCAATCTGTTCCCACAAAAAAAATCTCGCCCCATACATAGCTGTCCATTTCTCACGTGTCCACTGGACACATGTAATCCAGTCTTATTGGCATCACAACTTGTTATTGTTGTTCTCACCCCTGTCTCAGGGGTTTGAGTGTCCAAATCCATCTCCAAATTCAGTCTATATGCACAGCTGTTGTTGTAGAAGAAATGGACAGCTATGGACCTTCCCTACACCCTTCCTGCACATCCCTGGCTATTTTCCCTACTGTCTTTCCCTCTTTGTGTCCCATTATTCACCACTTTCCTATCAACCCCTTATTCTTTTAAAGAAATTAGCTCGGGAGTAAGCAGGAGTAAGCACTTTTAAGCAGTAGTAAGCGGGTTTAAGCCTGTTTGCGCAGGGGCAAGCAATGTCTACACAGGTTAAGCAATTCAGAAGCTAACAGAGTATAAAAAGCTGTAACTGGACGTTAGCAGTGCTTACCTCCATGCAAACCCACGCAAACCCGCTTACAACTGCTTTAAAGTGCCTTAATCACCAAGTATCCAATGGCCCGTGTTCTGCCTAGCAACAAAATAAACAGCCTCTACAAGGCTCGAACCCAAGAACCAGCACACATAGACAAAGTGATTTATCACTAAGCCATACCAGATATACATAGCTCTGATGTTTTCAAAAACATATCATCCAGCTCAGTCATGCAACAGTACAGAGAATGTATTCCAACATTTAGATGTATGTGCGTGTGTCAATATATTATTATCTAAATGGATCCAACATATCTATATATGTATATAGAAATAATATATATATATATATATATATATATATATATATATATATATACGTATATAGAAATATATATGAACATATATACATGCAAATGCATACATCGACATGTATATATGTCTACACTTATATGTCTACATATACACCGCAAGTTACATATATGTAAGCAGATATATATATATATATATATATATCTATATATATCTATATATATATATATATATATATATATATATATATATATATATATATATACATAAATATATATATATATATAAATATATATACATATATATATATATATATATATTATATATACATATATATGTAGGTATATATGGACATAGTTATATATATATGTAAGTATATATATATATATATATATATATATATATATATATATATATATATATACATACACATAGGTATATATAGCAATGCATCTGTAGATAACAATGGTAGATTAACTAAAACATATATGTCCACATGCACTGTTAATGGGATTGAGAGGCCCCAAACAATATACATCTTGTACGAAGAGGTATACCTCCCCACAGCCAAACACGTCCATCCTGCAATACACTACCAAGTGTGGCAAATCCCATAACCAGGACCTGACACAACATGGGCACAAGATGTTAACAGTACTACATCCCACCTGAATGATGTCAGGCTTGTATTGGTAACATATCATGCAGTACAGTCTGGCTCCCATAGAAAATGTAAAATGTGGAAGCTATCAGCATCCACAGGATACATATACACAGGCACATATATGCAAATACAGATATATATATATATATATATATATATATATATATATATATATATATATATACATATACATATACATATATATATATATATATATATATATATATATATATATATATATATACATATATACATATACATGTGACTACACATACATACCACAGATATGTACAGTAAGCTACATATGTAGAAGGTGCACACAATATGGAACAGCCACTATGCCTACAGTTAACACCTTAACAACTGGACACTGTATGGGCCACCCATACAAATGACAATCGTTGTCTGCAACATATACCCAAAGAGAGGTCATAGGATAAAACAGCACACACAGGTTTGCAGAAATGGAAAACCTTTATTTGTGTACTATTGCAGTTTTATATGCCATGTCATATAGCTGTTCATACACTGACATCCATATAAACAGAGTAATGCAACTGTGAAACAATTATACTAATACAGTAGTCTGGAAAGATTCACAACTGTTGCTGTCCAGGCCAAGCCCTTCAAATTGTACAATAGTAAAGACAGACTGGACCACAAGATACCAAACAATCAACAGAAAGCAATGTACATATATAGCTCAGCAGCCTCTATCTACACTCTGTACAAAATCACTAGGTGGTAAAGACTTCAGTTGACCAAATGGAGTGTGACTGTTACATAACAAGGCATAACTGACACCATCACAAGCACACTGACATGCATGGCAGGAGGCAGTAGGCCTGCATTAACGCAATTTATGTAAGTAATGTAAATATAGGTGAAATGTATGGTACTGTACATCCATATACCTTAAGGCAGCTCACCCCTTATACCCCCACATTTTGTAACAGCCTAGGTTATTTATGGTACACCCCCACACTCAATAATATAGGGCCATATACCACTGTTACATACACAGGCTTCTGGAGTGCATAAGGGCACACATGTATTGTGTAGGTGAAGCCGAAACATATATGGCCCCAGCCCCACCGTATGTGTGGGGGATACAACAGCAGTGGACTGATGGCAGCAATGGCAGTGTGATATACTCACAGCCCACTACAGAACAGCCCCAGACAGTATGTCATATGTGCAACGTTTGGTATGTAGGTGGAGGACAGAGGCTGGAACACAGGCCCATATGTGGAAAACTGTTGTCATACACTAAACAAGTCACTGGTGTTACAGGATTGTCTGCTACATACCCTTAGCCAGGGAATTGAGGTTAGAAACAGAAATGGATGTAGCCATGTACTGATAGCACTCAACACACACGCTGCCAGTGAAATATCTGACACAGGACCTGTGTGGTGGACAGACAAAATATGATAGGCACACCTCTGGCCACCAAGAGGATAGGACCACATTTGAGAGCTATGCAGACAGACTGCATTCCATGGTAAACTAGTATGTACACACACACCCTGTTACACCAGTACTATACAAAGCATAACACAACTCTACTCACACTCTGTCTTTAGTTCTGGAACCTCTTACAAATATGTAGCTGGCCTGAGTGTGCCAGTTCTCCTGTAAGAGGTATTGCTACCTGCTGTCTGTAACACTGATGCCCACACACAAGAAGGATGTCCATCACACAGGAAAGTTAAAGGGACCACACCCACATGATATAGGGATTTATAGTAGGTGGTTGTCATTACAGTGGTAATTGGAAGTACTACACAACAAGCTGCATGCTGTTAGGAAGTGGAGGACACTGACTGGTGCAGAGGTAGACTGGTATACATTTGCCCCCATAGGTTATGCATTCACACACCCCTGTCTCTCCTGACACATAATAACTACTGGTACAGAGGTGCCATGGCTGCATACTACCCAGTAGATACTGTGTGTTGGCCTGTTATCACAGTGTATGTTTTTAAAGGTAAATCCCCAATCCATCTGAGATGCTGTTTGCCAAACAACAGATCAAGTTCCTGCTCACAGTGAATAAATAGAAAGGCCCAACACCAACATGATGTTCCTAGATATTGGAGTGTGTTTCCATGCAATTAGCTATGGAAATGTTACCACAGCTATTCCACATACAATCAGTTAGAAGATGGCTGCAAATCATGCAGAGGCCATTATTTAATCATGAGCATCACTTAAAATACACATGCTGCTGCCAAAGAAAAGCAGGTGTAGGTCTCCAAATCCACCACAGCGGGAGTGAGGGGGCAAACAGAAGCAAAGACAAGTCAGGGAGAGGTGGGAGAGCAAAACCTAAGCATGTTTGTATCACACACCTACCAGCACAGGGTAGCAAACTCCTGATGATAATATAGTGCTATCACATTTCTATGCAGTTATTGAATGTGCCACAAAGGTTACATGTTGATGAGCCCTCAGAACATATATGTGATGTTGAGAGACATCTGCAACAGGGATATGGTAGCTCTATAGTAGGTGTAGTACATGTGCCTGTCCATATGAGCAGGTGCCAGTGTCAACACAGCCACACTCTCACAGGGACGCACATACATTGACACACTTGGCAAAGCCCGGAATACAACTCAACACTAGTGAGATTGTCACAACACATTACTTTGCAGGTATCACATGCACCACAGGGGTCATACAGAGGTTATATGGGCAAAGAGTATGGGGACGTGTCTGACATCAGGCAGCATGCTTCAGTATGCAAATGGGGGTTGTAGTGAGTGTGAATGTGATCATATGCATTATATAACACACACACACACACACACACACACACACACACACACACACACACACACACACACACACAGTGCCAGTACTGACATGCATGGATGAATTGCTTCACAGGTGTGTGGTGGTCGACTGTGCCAGGCGGCTATACAAGGTTAGGTGATAGGTATACCCTGGAATCAGGCAACATGACAATTGTCTGTATTGTGGCTCAGGGATGTAGTTTCTGGATTTGCTCACCCATTTTGGTATTGTATTCACCATCCAGTCACCTGGGTGACTACTGCATGTGACTAATGCTGTGCATTGCTTGCCATGTATGTGTTCCTTAGTCCATGACATGGACGGTGTCTGTGATGTGCATACCTTCCACATGCATTTACAGTGACATGTGGAACTGTACCTGGGGTGTCTGGCCCATGTTGTGTACACAGATTATTATCAGATGTGCCAGTCATGGCTTCATGTGGCGGGAAATGTTAATGGACAGCAGGTTTACCCTGCACCTGCATTAATAGCATGCTAATGGAATTCCCTGTTGTCAGTGGCATCTGTCCATACAGGGCATGTTTTCAGGCATGGTATGTCCTTTGTGGGTAAAATTTGATGGCACCACAGGTGTTGCAGTTGTCCATTGGGGAACATGGGGAAGTTGCCCTGTCTGCATGTACATGCCTATTGGACAGATGGACAGGGTGCTATGTCCTCTGTAGGCCACTGCAATCACTCCATAGTAACTATCAGTGGGCAATATGCAGTGTACTACCAACATAGTGGCTATTGCCAAGGCAAGTGTGTGTGCATGAGACATGGGTTGAGAGTGTTCTCTGGGTAATACTGGGGATGCTAACTTTGTTTGCCTGGCCTTGATGTCACATGTATGTGTATGGATTTGCACCACAGCCTCTCTGCTATTTCACATCTGTTATCCCTGTACGGTGGACATTGTGATATATACTAGGGCCACCATATAAGAAATTTGCAAAACCCACACCACATTGGGCCCAGTTGTTACTCATTTACAACCACCTCCACACAGGATATGAGTTACAAACACACACACACACACACACACACACACACACACACACACACACACACACACACACACACCTGTCATGTTGGGGATTAGAACTTCTAGTTTATTACACTACAGCACTACGCAGTTATAGTATGCACTATGGAAATTACTGGAGAACTCCTTCCCCAAAGATGTATTTCACATTGGATGACATCAGCAGGATTGCCAAATAGGGCACTCGAATTGTAATGAGTGTGGCTAGGCTAAAATGCAATCCTCCCTACACAGACATTGACACACACAAAACATCCAACACTGACATGTGTGGGTATAGAACCCCAAACAGAGGTCTATATCACACTACAGCATGAAGCTGTTATAGGATGCACCACAGGGATTATTGGAGAACTCCTTCCCCAAAGGTGTATTTCACATTGGAAAACATCAGCAGGATTGCCAAAGTAGGACATTTGAATTGTAGTGAGTGTGGCTAGGCTAAAATGCATTGCTTCCTGCACAGAGACTGAAACACACACCAAACATCCACAACTGACATGTGTGGGTATATAACCCCAAACAGAGGTCTATATCACACTACAGCATGAAGCTGTTATAGGATGCACCACAGGGATTATTGGAGAACTCCTTCCCCAAAGGTGTATTTCACATTGGAAGACATCAGCAGGATTGTCAAAGTAGGCCATTTGAATTGTAGTGAGTGTGGCTAGGCTAAAATGCATTGCTTCCTACACAGAGATTGAAACACACACAAAACATCCACAACTGACATGTGTGGGTATAGAACCCCAAACAGAGGTCTATATCACATTACAGCATGAATCTGTTATATGATGCACCAGGGGATTACTGGAGAACTCCTTCCCCAAAGGTGTATTTCACATTGAATGATATCAGCAGGATTGCCAAAGGAGGGCATTTGAAATGCACTGAGTGTGAATAGCCAAAAATGCATTGCTCCCTACACAGACATTGTAACACACACAAAACATACAGAACTGCCATGGGTGGGAATAGAACCCTACTACAGTTCTATATCACACTACAGCAGTACACAGTTACAGCACACACTACAGAGATTACTGGGCTACATCCTTCCCAGAGGTGTATTTGTATGTGGATGACATCATCAGCCTTACCATAGTAGAGCACTTGAATTGTATGTAGTGTGACTACCATAAAAAGCATTGCTGTCTACATAGACAGAGTCAGACAGACACACACACTTGCTAAGTCTGGGATTAGAACTCCTACCTAACTAATTTATCATACTACAGCAGTACATGGTTGAAGATGCGCTATGGAGATTATGGGGCTGCAACCTTCCCAGTGGTGTATTTCCAGGTGGATGACATCAGCAGCCTTGCCAAAGTAGAGCATTTGAATTTTAAGGAGTGTGACTACCCTAAAAAGCATTGCTCTTTACACAAAGTCAGAGAGACACACACACACACACAAACACTTGACATTTCTGGGATCACACTACAGCAATACACAGTTTTAGGACATGTTATGGAGATTGCTGGGCTACAACCTTCCCAGAGGTATATTTCTAGGTGGGTGACATCAGCAGCCTTGCCAAAGTAGAGCATTTGCATTGTAGGGAGTGTGACTACCCTAAAAGCATTGCTCTCTAGACACACAGACACACATAATTGCCAAGTCTGGGATTAGAACTCCTACTCAACTAATTTATCACACTACAGCAGCACTCAGTTATAAAATGTGCTACAGAGATTGCTAGGCTACAATCTTCCCAGAGGTGTACTGCTAGGTGGATGACATCAGCAGCATTGACAAAGTAGAGCATTTTAATTGTAAGGAGTGCGACTTCCCTAAAAAACATTGCTCTCTACACAGACAGACACACTTACAAGTCTGGGATTAGAACTCCTACCAAAGCATTGTTTTCTACACAGACAGGCCCACACTTGCTAAGTCTGGGATTAGAACTCCTTCCTAACTATTCTATCACACTACAGCAGTACGAAGATATGGCATGCGCTACAGAGATTACTAGGCTACAGCCTTCCCAGAGATGTATTTCTAGGTGGATGACATCAGCAGCCTTACCAATGTAGAGCATTTCAATTGTAAGGAGGGTGACTTCCCTAAAAAGCATTGCTCTCTATACAGACAGACAGACACACACACACACACACACACACACACACACACACACACACACACACACACACACACACACACACACACAAACATACACACCCACACACACACACACACACACACACACAGTTGCATGTCTGGGATTGGAACTCCTACCTAACTAGTTTATCACACTACAGCAGTATGTAGTTATGGGATGTGCCATCGAGATTACTGGGCTACAACTCTCCCAAAGGTATATTTCACAGTGGATGACCTCAGCAGGCTTGTCATAGTAGGGCTATGGGAAGGACAGTGTGTGTGCATGGGCCATAACCCATTCATCTAGAGGGTGACACACCACATGCGGGCACACACAGGGTCATATTTCACAGGTACGAGTATACAGCTGCTAGATGACTACTTCCTTGTACAGTCATGTTGCACAGCTAGCACATGTACCACATAGTCTGTAATGCTGACAGATATCAGTTGCTAGTATCTGCATTGAGTGACATCTGAACCTTATGTGGTAGGGGCCCTTTGGCTGTATGCTGGGTGGGACAGGTCTGGATGGCTCCTTGTCACAGTCACCCTCTTCCACACATCTATGTATGTCTACCTTTGGCTTATTATAGTGTGTTGTCCTTACATATATGTCTGTATTCCTATCCACCGTGTGTGCAAGGCATGAGTGGTGCATACTGAGGAGCATGAGCACTAACATCTGTGACTGCCAGATAAGTCTGGTACACTGGTGTTTGCAGACATGGCCTTCATGTGTTTGTCTGAGAGCATGCCCAGTATGACCTTTCAGTATGTTGTTGACTGACATTGCCTTCATTTCTCTAAGTGTGTGAGCTTGCCCAGTATGCCTGAGTGTATTGAATGTGTTGATTGAGTACAGGTAGTTTGTACTGCAGTGCTGACCTTTGTGTTGTACACCTCCAGGTAGCATGTGTTTTTTGCAGGGTATCTGTTGATCATTTGACATTGACTGTTACTACATTTCTGCATAGGATGGGGGGGGGCACACCTGACTATTTCTACATCTCTACACAGAATTGGGGGGCACACCTGACTGTTACTACATTTCTATGTAGGATTGGGAGCACACATGACGATTTCTACATTTTTACACAGGATTCGGGGTGGCACAAATGACTGTTATTACATTGCTACGTTGGATGGGGGGGCCACACCTGACTATTTCTACATTTCTACACAGGATTGGGGGGGCACACCTGACTACTTCTACATTTCTACACAGGATTGGGGGGGCACACCTGACTGTTATGACATTACTACTTAGGATGGGGGACACAAATTTCTATTTGTACATTTCTACACAGGATTGGGGGGCACACCTGACTTTTATTACATTACTATGTAGGATGGGGGGGCATGCCTGACACTTGTACACATTTGCTATGACTGTACTGGTATGTCAAGTAATCCATTTAATTATGTATTCTTACATATCATGCTGACTAGAGGCATACCAGTGTACTACAGATCTTAGCTTTGGTTGTCCTACGTATTAGTGTCTGACTTTCTACCCTTCAGGACTAACATCCCACTGCATGAACTGCTGTAGTCTGTCTGTGTAGGCCTGGGGAGGAGGTTACTCATAGCCATCATTCAGAGGCCATAGCACAGAATATGTTTCAGTTTGTCTACACCTGTCCTGCTAGCTGAGACTGTTGTTGGGTATGTGAACCTCCCTGACTGGCATGTGTGAGTCATATGGACACACATGTCACCCAGTACATTTCCTGCAGTGGGTTTTGTCATCCTGTGTATTACTGGCTACTATGGTGACTTCAGTATGTGTTGTGGATGTCATGGTGCCACTGTGGGTGTCTACTTTCTGCTGCCATAACATTCAGCCACCCAATTTCCTTGCATGCTCACATCCATACCATAGATACAGGTAATGACACATTGTACTCTATTTGGCCTTTGGTAGGTTGATTGACTTACCTTGTGGGTGTGCCAGACTTGCTGATGCTGCTGGAGGGCTGCCTATGTCAGATGAACTTAGTACACTCCCTATACATGGTCGAGCACAGGTAGTGTCATGTTTGGCATCCCTTTTACTGTATGTGCGAGTCAGAGAGAGGTGTCATTCCCTGGGTCTCTACTGTGCCAGTGTATGTGCTATGCTTTGTCACTTTGCTGTGACATAGACATACTGGGCATGCCTCCATCTGCCTACTGGGGCAGGCTCAGGTTGTTTCTCCTCTGAGTCACTCTGCGCCTGTGCAGGCCTTGGCATTGGTGGGGGGCTGTGTGTCCCTGCCCCGTGCTGTTCCTGCTGCAGCTTTTTCCACAGGATCACATTGTATAGCATAGCACATACCATAACAATTTGGGTACATGTAGCTGGTGAGTACTACAAGGCTCCAACGGATGTGTCCAGACACTGGAGCCATGATCTAAGCATCCAAAACACATGCTCTATTATAAGTCTAGTCTGTGCGTGTGCCTCATTAATGCATTCTTGTTCAGGTGTGTGTGTATTTCTGATGGGTGTCATCAGCCACGGCTCCAGTGTGTAACCAGCATCCCCCACTAGGTGACCATAGGGAATGTCCCCTTTGGCAAATTTCTTGTACAGCTGCTTCAGATGCCAAATGTGGGAATCATGATAGCTTCCAGGACAGCCAATAAACACATTCATTATAATGCCCTGGGCATCACAGATTACCTGGCAGTTGAGGGAGGGGATGCCCATGCGGTTGATGTAGACCCTACCCTGATCACCGGGTGGTGCTTTGATGGGTATGTGCATGCAGTCTATAGCACCCACTACCTCAGGGTTTTCTGCTATTTGGTGGAAAAGATGCATCTTGCTAGCCAACACCTCACGGGTGTTAAGGAAATATACTTGCTCACTGGTATGCACTGTCAGGTAGTGGATGCTATAGACAGCATGCACATATGCATCAAAGCACCACCCAGTGAGCAGGGTAGGGTCTACTTAAACCGCAAGGGCTTCCCCTCCATCAACTTCAGGTTGTGTGCGATGCCCAGGGCATTATAATGAATGTGTGTGCTAGCTGCCCTGGAAGTTATCACGACTCCCACATCTGGCATATGATGCAGCTGTGCCAGAGATTTGCCAATGGGGACATCCCTTATGGCCAACTAGTGGGGGATGCTAGTTACGCACTGGAGTCGTGGCTGAAGACACTCATCAGAAATGCACACACACACAAACAAGAACTCCATAATGCGGCACACGCACAGACCAGAATAATAATATAGCGTGTGTTTGGGATGCTCAAGTCACAGTTCCAGTGCCTGGACATATCCGGTGAAGCCTTGCAGTACTCACCAGCTACATGTACCCAAATTGTCATCATATGTGCCATGCTACACAATATGATCCTGTGGAAACATCTGCAGCAGGAACAGCACGGGGCAGGGCAACACAGCCCCCCACCATTTCCAAGGCCTGCACAGGCACAGAGTGACTCAGAGGAGGAACAATCTATGCCTGCCCCAGTAGGCAGAAGAAGGCATGCCCAGTATGCCCAGGCCATGGCAAAGTGGCACCACATTCCACATACTCTGACACGATAGGAACCCAGGGAATAACACCTGTCTCTGACTCACACATACAGTAAAAGGGATGCCAAACATGACATTACCTGTGCTTAACCATTTATAGGGACTGTACTATGTGCATCCAACATAATCAGCACTCCGGCACCATCCTCAATACTGGCACAGCCACAAGGTAAGTCACTGTAGCTCTCAATTGCCGAATGGAGTAGTATGTTTTGTTACTTGTATCTATGGTATGGTTATGAGTATGCAAGGGAAACAGGTGGCTGAATGGGATGCCAGCAGATAGTAGACACCTATAGTGGCAGCATGAAATCTGTAACAAATACTGGTGTCACTATAGTAGCCAGTACTAGACAAGGTGACAAAACTCACTGCAGGAAATGTGGTGGGCCACATGTGTGTTCATAGAACACACACATGCCAGTCAGGGAGGCTCACATACCCAACAACAGTCTCAGCCAGCAGGACAGGCATAGACAAACACAAAGGCTGTGCTAAGGCCTCTGATTGATGGCTATGGAGAACATCCCCCCTCCAGACCTACACAGACTACAACAGGTCAGGCAGTGGGATGTTAGTTCTCAGGGTAAGAAGTCTAAAACTGAAATGTAGGTCAATCAAACCTAAGACCTGTAGTACAATTATATGCCTCTAGTCAGCATGATAGGTCAGAATACAGAATAAAATGGAGTACCTGAAATACCAGTACAGTCATAGCAGATGTGGTCAAGTGTCAGGTGTGCCCCCCAATCCTGTGTAGAAATGTAGTAACATGTATGTGTAGGTATAATAACAGCGGAGCACAGATTAACTGAGTCGGCCAAAATAGCAGGATAGAGTGTAGCATGTGTACAATATGCAGGGCTGTGTGTGTGTTAGGTTGGTGTGGGTTGTATATTGTGAGAGAGTGGTCAGTATGGAGGCATAGTGAGGTTTGTCCTGGTAGCCATTGGCTAGTACTGCCAATGACATGGCTAAGTTCTCACAACTGCAGTGCCAAAAACAATGCATCCCAGCAAAACACATTCCAGCAGTAAGCCATAGTAAATGTTTGGAAGTAATATCTATCTGTCACCATCTGAAAGATGGACATGGCATAAATGTGGGCCCAGACATACAAACAGTACACAGGTGGAAGTACCCCAGACAGTGTATAATATGTTACTGTCAAATGGACACACCTTTGGAATTGCACATACAGGTTAGCATTACATTATTTGGGTTTGTAGTATGGAATACCAATATCATCTGGCCAAACTCTGGCAGACTACAAAGGTCACAGGTATGAAGTATTGAGAAACCGCTTATGTCCCTGCACAAGCCAGCATAAGTGGAATGTCCCATGCATATCTGTGAGTCAAATGCAAGTAGTGTCCATAGCACACATGCACCCAGCTCACCCCACCATTACCCACAGGCACAGAGTGACTCAGAGGATGAACAACCTGGTCTTATCCCTGCTGTTGGGAATGAGTACAATATGACCCCCACCTCTGTATGGTAATAGCCAAAGAATGCAGCATGCAGAACAGGTGTCCCATGCAGGTGTGTCCCTAGCTGTAAGCAACACCCTGCCAGCATCCACACCACTGGATCAATAATGACAGAAAGTATTGGCATTAACAACTTGCACACCTACCCAGTCACCCCAGGGGAATATAGTGTCTTTCAGTCTGGGACTGTAGGAGTGACACACTGCAACAACCTGCTACAGCTGGCCTGCATCACTATCAAATGGCCTACAGTCCTCTGCCAAAGGCCTATGTCTCACCCGCACTGCCAATGTATGCTAAGTCATGGACTCCCAAATAACATAACACAGTCCACATAACCCCAATGCAAGGCCAAGTGGACAAATCCCAGTAACATGTCCACCATGTCCTACTGGATGAATTGTGGACCAACACCAAATTACTGCTGGGATGAGGTGATAACTATAAGGAACTTATCAGATAATATTTACATAATGTTTGGAAGAGGATAGAATAATGGGGGGGGGGTAGGAGCATGGACGGCATGGAGTGTGTGAAGTCTGAAACTCAGCCATGTGTACATACTGTACTTGCCTGCAAATACAGGAATGGGTAGCTACAAGCCTGCTTGTAAACCACAATGTGAAGGGGTAATGTCCAGACTTATGACCCCTGACTCTGGGTAACCTGTGTGAATCTGTACAGCTGTGAGGTTTGGCCACAGCAGGATATGCCCATATTCTCACATTGATGGCTGTACAAGCATGGGATCCAGTGGCGGCTGGTGACTTCAAATCAAAGGTGGGCTGCAGGAAACAGCTGAATGGGTGGTGCCAACAGGATGGGGTGTGGCCAACTAAAAGGGGTGGGGCTATGGTGCAATGGGATCAATGCTGGACATGCTTACTTATTTACATGAAATAAATGCTCAGTCACTATAGCGCATGCTGAATACTCTAAACAGCACACATTGTTACATACACACACACACACACACACACACACACAAACTCACACATACATACACACACATATATACACATATATGTACACACACAGGTTGGTTTGAACACTTACCTCTGCGGTATGCTGCAAACAGTACTTCGTACTCTGTTTCTGCACCTGAGGAGAAGCTGTGGTCTGGAACACATCAGGTCATACTGGATCCCCCCCCTTTTTTCATGGTGGCTCAAAAGGGACATTTTAAAGTTTCCCAAGCAAATACTATTCACGTGACCCCCACCTGGTTCCAAATAAGTGCTTGTAGTCTCTTTCAGTTGTTCCCATTAGGGTTTGCCACATCAGATCTCTTCCATTTCTTCCTGTCCTCTGCATCTTGATCTGTAATCACATCACTTCCTCTACCACATCCATAAACCTAACCTTATGAGGCCTTCCTCTTTTCTTCCCTGGCAGCTCCATCCTTAGCATCCTTTTCCCAATATACCCAGCATCCCTCCTCAGCACGTCCAAATCAACACAATCTCACCTTTGGGCATGCCTTCCCCCTCTTCTCGATCAGCCAACAGTAGCCCAATTTCTGCCAGCGCCCTGTTGGCTAACAGTACTGGTAGTGGTCATTGTTAACCCGGGCCTCGACCAATCCGGTATGGAAATCTGTATTGTTGTCCCACATATGTCATTTGGCAGAGGTTATATTGGATGCCCTTCCTGACGTAACCCTCCCCATTTATCCGGGCTTGGGACCGGCATGAAGAAATGCACTGGCTTGTGCATCCTCAGTGGCTGGGTTACATAAGCGCTTGTAGTATAGTACCAAATAAGTGCCTCTTATGTTCCTCTGTGTATTGTGTTCCTCTGTTATTTATAGATAAAGTCCATTTGTCTGTCTTTATTTTGTGCAAACAAATCAATAACTCTGGTTGAAGTTAGTTATACTCCACGTTAACTCATTTCCTATGGAAATCATAGCCAATGCATTCAATCTTTCTTGCCCCATTGTACTACGAAGAAATGTTTTAATTCTTTTCAATGTTGAGAAACACCTTTCTGCCTCAGCAGTTGATATTGGTGTGGTGGCTATAATTAACAGCACATTGTAAATCTGTGAAAACACACTGGTTAAGGATTTGTCCAACAAGAATTTTAACATCTGGACTGCACTGCCAGTTGCTGTAAAGTCTTCATGTTTATACACCACTCCAAGTTCTGTTCTAAGTTGTCCCCTCAACAGGAATGGATAGTTGTCTATTGTTGCTGTGAATAGATTTTTCTGGAAACTCTCTTATGTATGTTGAAAACTTTTCAGGCAGAAGTAACTGAAAAGCTTGAAAATGGCCAGTTTGTTAAAATTGTGATGCTGCCTGGAACTTTATGACATCACACACTTCCTTTGCAGCAATTGACAATGTCTCATGCAGTGGTTGGGAAGCTGATGGCCCTCGTCTACATTTTGACAGGATGTTCTCTGTCTGTAGATACTGTTCTGCAACACCGATACCCGATCTGACACCATCAATTTAATTCAAAAATGTATGCACATCCTTTTCAACAGTAGTTGCATCTGTGGTACGACACTGAAGTTGCCTGTACAGAATGTCAACATGGGCCATTATACAATGGGAAACAGTAAGCCAAAATTTAAATTCATCATCTTCAACTGTTTGCAGTAGCCCATTTGCTTCCTGTACAGTTGCTGTAGCAGATGTAGGACACTTGTTCAAATAAAGAAAGCACTCCGCCAGCGACTCCAAGTTCTCGTACACTGCATTTACAGTATGGATGTTAAAATTCCACCATGTTCCTGACACTCTTGGCATGAGTCATGATACTATACTATCCAGAGCAGCTTGTCTTTGAACTGAATGACTGAAAAAGGCTGGAATTCCACCAAGTGTTACAAAAAATGTCCTTGCTTCAGTATTTTGTTGTGTGGCTCTTTGCATTACCAGATTAAGTTGGTGGGCATAGCAGTGTACATAGTAGGCATATTTAAACTCTCCTCTTATGATGGCCTGGACCCCGTGCTGAACACCACTCACAACAGATGCACCATCATAACTCTGAACAATCACTTTTTCATGCTGGTCTCCCAATATGTCCTGCTGTCTGTCCAGATGGTTTAAAGTATCCCCAAAAATGTTCCAACACCTGTTCATTGACAATGTAACGGAACACAACAGCAATTTGCCATAGCCCAGCAAAATCAGTGGTTTCATCTGCAATTACTGCTACAAATTTTGCAGTACGAATCTCCTTTTTTATTTCTTCTCTGCATAATGTTAGCGTGCAGTCCAGGAGTTCATTTTGAATAGTTTTTGATATTCCTTTAAAAACAGTTGAAGTTTTCAAGTGTTCAGCCAACATCTGATCAAACCTGCAGCTGAAGTCTACCAGTTTCCAGAACATTCCTGCACTCAATGACTCTTCAGACTCATCATGGCCTCTTAAAGCAACTTCTTCTTCAGCACACAGCTTGATGCAGTCTATTATAAGTGATAGAACATGACGGTTTTCTTCCACTTTCTTGTTGTGTCTTTCTACTGATAACTGGTATCCACTACTTAACTGATACCTGATATCCACAGTTCCCAACACTGCTAGACTCATTTGGTTGTCAAAATGTTTAGCAGACTGTTCAAGCTTTCTGGACTTTTCTTCCATTCTCTTCAGGTCATCCATACCCTTTGATGTCCAGGCATCCTCTCCACCGAACAACAAACATGGGAAGCAGTACAAGCTGTTTGATTCCTCACAACCACAGATCCAGGTGTGCTTGTCATACACTGACCTGTTGAAGAGCTGCATGTGTATGTTCTTGACCTACTTGTACCTGGAGACTCTATCTTCAGATCAGGTGTGGGTATTCCAGTCCTCTTGATTCTTAACTTTTCATTCAGAGTTAAGTCTTTAAAATTAATAGATTTCAGATAGGCCATTATAACACTCTGCTCACTCATTTTGGTTATCGTAGTTGTTCTAACTCTGAAAAGAAGATATTGCAGAAATTATTTAAGTGCCACTGTTGTATACATATTAAAGTACAGCTTCAGAAACAGCACTCATTTCATTGACAGTCTGCCACAGCCATGACCTACCAACTATCTGGCTTGGCCCTGCCAGGATTTAAAAGACTATCCCCCAGATTCAGCAATCCTCTGTGTAAGACTAAATAAGACTTAGACGGAAGCTACAGTTGAACGGTATGACATCAGCATGCCATGCATATTCATGAGGGCATGCTGAATCATACCCTAGACTAACACAGTCCGTGTAGTAAAGTAGGGGGCATGTCTGATTGCCGAGTACTGCAAAGGGACACGCCCCTGGAAGAGTCAAAGTCTTGATAGTAAACACCCATGAGCGAGTCTGCTGAAATGTCAAGGAACACAACACCACACATCCCCACAGACTAATCCCTACTGAAAATGCATAAAATGTAAAAATAACAGTTTCAATTTTTTTTTATAATTTCCAATATGTTTGCCCGCATTTGCGCTCATTTGCGCGGGTATGCCCTTCGCTCAGCCACAGTTAGCAGACATTGAAAAGCATATTTAGGTTCATAGGTTCATAGGTTCATAGATTAGTACTAGGCTAACTGCCCTTGCAAGCCATTTTAAGCCTAGCCAATTATCCCCTGTGAGATTCAAACCTTGTACCTTGTGTTTATAAGGCAAACACCTTAACCATTAGGCCACCCACCCAACCCCTTAAATAAATTCCCACTGTCAGTTTCGAACCCAGGACCTTGGTAACATTAGTCTGTATGACCTACCACTAAGCCATGCCTGCTTTTAATAAATTCCCACTGCCAGTCTCGAACCCAGGACCTTGGTAACATTAGTCTGTATGACCTACCACTAAGCCATGACAGCCATAAGATCTACATATGCAAATTAAGCCAAGTAGCAATAGTGTAGTGGTAGAGATGTCGGCCAAAGAGGAGGTAGTCACGTTTCGAGCCCCACAACATCATTCGCCATTTTTTATTTAAATAAGTATGAAACAATTCCCCGACATATATAACTATAATTTAAGTAAAATGTAATGAAATGGCCCATGTATATGTGAACAAAACCGATATAATATATAAAAAAAGGAACATAATTGCCCATAGCTTAGCAGCGCTTTAACAATCTTAATATGAGTGCTCGTAGCTGAGCAGCACTTTAGCAAGCTTAATATGAGTGCCCATAGCTGAGCAGCACTTTAACAAGCTTAATATGAGTGCCCTTAGCTGAGCAGCACTTTAACAAGCTTAATATGAGTGCCTGTAGCTGAGCAGTGCTTTAACAAGCTTAATATGAGTGCCTGTAGCTCAGCAGTGCTTCACCCAGCTTAATATGACTGCTTATAGCTAAATAACGCGTTACCCAGCATAAGCCATTTGCGCAGAGCTGCGCAGCACGCCAACCAGCTTACTATCGGGCAACATTGAGCAACCTGTAGTAAAGTCGCCTTTACACAGACACACCTCCTAGCCTGTCTAGACAGTAGTAAAATAAAAAAGCAATGACAAGGGTCGAACCTGGGATACTGTGCACCATAGTCAAAGTACTGAACCACTAAGCCATGACAGTTGTACTTAGAAATACAGTATTACCATACATATAGGAATGAATGAAAATATAACCATGACAAAGCAGGTTTGCTGTAAGCTGATAAATATCCAAAATGGCCAATCACAAATAAGTGCGGGAAAACTGGCATATATAAGCCCCATAAGCGGGAATACACACCATAACTGATTGTGGTACTCATTTACAGTCAGGATGGCAGGTGCAGGAGAGGGAAATCGCTTTAGAGCACAAAGGTGGGGCATTGAGGAGTCAAAATATATGGTTTGGCTCATAGTCCATCATCATGAAGGCCAACTCATGCAGGGTCAGGTTCAATGGGGAGCGTACAAGGCAGAGGCATGGAACCGATTGGCACATGATCTCACCAGTGCCACAGGCAATCCGAGGACTGGTGAACAGGTTCATTACCACCATGCAGACCTGAAGCGACGAAAGGAGGACCAACTAAACCGATAGATCCAGGAGGCCCGTCAAATGCCCAATGCCCAACGACTAAGAATCCATGTAATTAAGTATATAAGAAATGCTATCCTAGCCTATAGTATGGATAGGTATGTTCCAATATTCCTTCATTTATATTACAGCTGCAGGTGTTTGTTCAGCGAATCGGCAAGCCTATGCTGAAAGGCTGGCAAGGTTGCACCACCAGGCAGGTTAGTAATTATTCTGCTGGTATTGTTATAGAATATAAGTGAGACAGCCTGTAAAAGAGTTCAGTGTTGTAACCCAGTAATAAAGGTCAAATAAGCCTAAAAGAAAGATTCTGCTAGTATTGTAAGATTAGATAAGTGATGCAGCCTGAAAAAGAGTATTGCAATCCATTAATAAAGATTAAACAAGTCTCAAATAGAGTTTCCATCAGTATTGTAATATCAGATAACTGCTTCAGCCTGAAAATGAGTGTTGTAATTAATCAACAAAGGACAGACAAGTGTCGAATACATCCTTGTAAATTCTGCCATATGAAATAAGTGAGTCAGCTGGAAAGGATTGTTGTAACCCAGTAATAAATGTTAATAAAGCCTAGAATTAAGTACCATCCTGAAATGTAAATATAAAATAAGTGAGAGAGTGTGAGAAAGAGTTTGAAGCTACCAAGAAAGCTGTAATAAGTCTGGAATAAAGGTATACTGCATTCACTACATAATGAAATGAATGAGACAGCCACAACCAAAGAGTGAAATGTCTTAAATAAAGTACAGAACCTGGACTGTGTCTGTCCCACAATTTGGATTTGTTGCTGTACCCTTGCATTATGGAGATAGTATGGTTGTATGAAATGCTGAACATCCACAGTTGTCTAGACCCATATAAATCAAATGTAGCAGGATGCTTTACCTGAACACAGCCAGATATGAACATATATGTAGCAATAACATCCCCATCACCAACATTCCTAAGGTTACATACAGGAAACTGTACTGATGCATGTAGGGGATATATATCTGCATCTACTAGGATTGTGCAGTATATGTATAGGTAGTTTAAGTTGTTAATGTAATATTTCTCCACCCTACCCTATTTTCCCAAATTATTCCATTCACACCAAACTGGGTATGTGTATTCACAATTAATTCCCATGGACATTTGTCCTGTTGGTTTATACATATCTGCATGTATGTTGATGCATGTGCCCTGTTCAGATATCCAAACCTGATGGCCTGTTGCCACCAATCAACACTGCATGCTGTTGGAATGTCCACTGTTGTTCTAAATATGCATGTGTTATGCTTGCTGCTCAATGTTTGGAATTCATGTGTGTTTGGTTAATGGGAATACTAATGCATGCTGTTACAACTAATTTTGAATGGTGTTGTTTGTTACTAACCCAAAATGCCATAAAATACTGCTAAACATAGGACAACAGGGAAGGTGGGTTCCAGCGGACCAACCTTTCCCACCTCATCTGGTGAGTGCACCTGGCACCAGTGCCCAGGCCGGGACCTCCTCCTCCGGTTGCCCTGTGCCACCTTCTGGTGGAAGCGCTGCAGGGGATGGGGCTCATCCCCCCTCTGCAAGTGTGGCCGGAGGAGAGCCTCCACTCACGCTCAAAAGGGTCTGTTCTGTGGTGAGAAGTGAGATCAGACATTCCATGACTGATCCCCTATGCCAGCTTGAGGCGAGAGTGGTGCAACTCATGGGTGTGCTTGCCCATCCTATTCAGCCCCCAGCACAGCCCCAGCCTGGGCTGTGAAGGCGCAGTGGTAACTGCCCATGGGTGGGATCTCAGTTCCACTGTTGCCATCTGTGGGCTCAAGGGCTTGCGATATCCAAACATCCGTCCACGTCAATTATGTTTTTCCCCCACATGTGTCATACTCCGCCCCTGTATGCGTCTTGTTTGTCTTGTCTATTAGCCTCCCCAACCTACCTCCCCAAATATACCTACTTCCTGTACCTCACATTCCACTCTCACCTGAAAAAAAAAGGGCACTATGTTCCCACAAAAAAATTACGTTCCATACATAGCTGCCCATTTCGCCCACGTCTGCTGGACATGTAAACTGATAATTACAATTGGCTGTACAACATATTTTGTTGTCCTCACCCCTCTCTCAGGGGTGAAAGGTGTCAAATCTCACTCTAAATTTCTAACATATGCACAGCTGTTGTGGTAAAGAATTGGGCAGCTATGGGCTTCCCTACATCCTTAATGCACATCCTGAGCTTGTTTTTCTACTGTCCTACCCTCTTTGTGACCCCTTTTTCACCACTTTCCTAATTCTCCATTTTCTTTTCTTTAAAAGAAATTAGCACGGGTGTTAGCGGGATTAAGCACTTTTAAGCAGTATTCAGCAGGTGTGCGCTTGTGTGCGCTTAGCTAAGCGTAGATAAGCGTAGCTAAGCGTCGCGCAAACTCTCGCAAATCCGCTTACAACTGATTAAAAGTGCCTTAGTCACTCTGTATGACAAGGCCTGTAGTCTGCTCATCAGAAAAATAAAATAAGCCTGCATGAATTACCACGGATCCACAGCAGATATACAAGAACTTGGTGCTGAAAGAAATATAACATGAAATACAATGAGTGAATGTAAAGGGAAAATAGGAAGGCCATTACACAAAGCTTGTTCTGTGTATCTTTACTGGCAATTCTTGTGGAATTGCATTACATGAGTGTGATAAGAGAAACAGACACTCTAGTAGGTAATAATGTTACAGTAGCACATTACAAACCCCACACAGTATCACAGCAGGATAAACACTGCCATATTTGCATAGGTAAGAGGTCAGACCTCCCAACTGTGACTGATTTCCAGGGATGTCCCTGATTTGCAAACAAATGTTAGCTGTGCCCCACTGACTCCCTGTGAAATGTACTAACAGTAGGCAGAAAGGTGGGGAATCCCACGTAATGGTAACTGTCAATAAGTTAGAGTAGACACTGCTTGCATGTCAGAAATGGGGTAGTAATACATATGCTCAAAATACCCCACAGTCTCAACTGCAGAATATCTGAAATTTATCACGGGTGTATCCCATTGATATGTACCTTTCCCTGAGGCTGGTCAAATGAGAGTATCTGAGGCCTGGAAGTGTCAGAAACACACAGGCATACCAGCCTGTCTGCTGTTACACACTCTGCGAATAGCTGTAGAATTACTTCCACAAGCATGCACTTATGTAGGAGTACAACACAGAAATATCAAAGGATGTAGCCATGTACTGCTAGCAACCACCTGTGACAATGTCATTGTGCAGGTGCTGAAAAGACTGGTGTGGTGCACAGTCAAGGAATACTAGGCTAAGCTCTGTCTACCAGCTGGATATGTCCACAAGTGGGAGGTACACAGATAGATTACTATCCATAATAATACACAGTACTGACATATGTCCACTTGTCATGAGCAGACTGTGCTAATGTCAACACAAACAAAACGCAAACTGTTCAGAAGTTAGTAACATACTAATGACAGTATAGCAATTCACAAGCACTGCATGTGCCTGATATTCATAATTGTTAGTACAATATACTTAGTTGTCCTCACCCCTCTCTCAGGGGTGGAAGGTTTCAAATGTCACACCAAATTTCAAACATATGTACAGCTATTGCAGTTAAAGAAATGTGCAGCTATGGACCTTCTCTACACCCAGCCTGAACATCCCTAGCTGGTGTCCCTACTGACTTCCTGCTTCCCGCTTACTACTGTTTAAAAGTGCCTTATTCACTCTGTATGACAAGGCCCTAGTACTGCTCAGCAGCGAAATGAAATACCTTTGTAAGTGTCAAACTGCAGACCTTGGACTCGCCAGACTGGATGAAGTACCACCAAGCCACAGCAGACATATAAGAACGTAGTGCTGAAAGAAATATATCATGCATTACAACGAGTGAATGTAAATGGAAAATAGGCAAGCCATAGCAACACATTCCAGTAAAGACAAATATCAGGCATTGAAGGAGTGAATGTAAAGGGAAAATAGAAAAGCCATAGCAACACATTGCAAGAACTACTGTTGTATGCCAGTTAATCCATAAATCCCACAGGAAAGTACATACTCCCATGTAAACAGTGTTAGCATTAGCAGGTGTGAGTTAACATACACAATGAGAAGAGTGAACTGGAAGAAGCAACAGTCAGGTTTCAGTACAACATGCATTTCAGTGGCTACAACACAGCCTCAGATATGAGAGATATACCAACCATCTGACAGACACAACAGTGTCCACAGCAAACCAGCATGGTCCACACCTTGCAAAACTGAACGGCCTATGCCTAACTAACCTATCATTTTATAGCAGTGTCCTGAAATCACAGTGAGAACTGCAATTACCACACAGCAGGCTGCATGCAATTACTAAATGCTGGCCACCAATTGGTGCAGAGGCCATCACATGCACATGTGCAGATACCTACAAATGCAGCCTGTACTGCCAGTCCACACATGCAATAATATCATTGCAGCAATTGGAGGGAGAGAGAGAGAGAGAGAGAGAGAGACAGAGACAGAGACCAAAAAAAAAGCAAGACAAAAGAAAAAAGCTGTCAGAGACACCAATCCACAAAATACAGAAATACAACACATCAACAGGTACAACTGACAGAGGTGAGAAATACAAAGGTAATGTATGTAGCAGATATGTATTTGCTGGCATCTGAATGATGTGTCTGAAAGGTAATCTACATACTGTGAACCCTCCATATGTGTTAGCAGTCTGTATCTATATGTATATGCAGATGTGCATAGGGCAAGGGACATACTGCAACTATTAGTGAAGGCTGGACATACATATGTAGTCGAAGGTTGCTATGTGCACATATCAATGTAGGTTGTAGTGTGTGGCATTGAAAAAAGCATGCAGTGCAGGTATATGTCATGTGGTGGTGAACTTGTGTGGGACTGAGCCAGTGAGGCCTACTACAGCTATATGGTCTGAGGACAGCATAATGCATTCTGCACAACACTGTGCAATATCATTACAGAATGGTATGTCTCACAACTGTTTCAGAAGTGATATTCCCACCATGAAAGGTGGGCAGTCTATGTGCCTAGATGTGCATGTATATCTACAGCAATGGATGTTTAGAAGTATGTGTGTGTGTGTATATATATATATATATATATATATATATATATATATATATATATATATATATATACATATATATATCTATATATATATATATATATATATATATATATATATATATATATATATAGATGTACATAGATAGAGAGGTATGCATAGATAGATAGAGATATATATCTAGATAGATAAAATATGTAAATACATATAGATATAATAGATACATATACAGATATCTATGTAGATACAGAGATATATACAAATAAATATGAATGTCTATAGATATGTATATATATATATATATATATATATATATATATATATATATATATATATATATATATATATATATATATATATATATATATATATATATATATATATATATATATATATATATATATATATATATATATATATATATATATATATATATATATATATATATATATATATATATATATATATATATATATATATATATATATATGTAGATATATATATATACATATATATATATATATATATATATATATATATATATATATATATATATATATATATATATATATATATATATATATGTATATGTATATGTATGTATATATATATTTATATATATATATATATATATATATAGAGAGAGAGAGAGAGAGAGTGAGAGAGGGGGACATGGGGTCAGATGTATTGAAACAGGTGCCTGGTGACCAAAGCATGGACTGAACACCAGTGTTGATACTGCAGTACCATACCTCATTCCAAAACACATTCTACCACATAGGTGGTTGCCTGCCTACCACTGGAGGTGTCAGAAGGGAACATGGGACACAGGTGTACAATAGCCTCCCCTTTGATATCCACAGTGGCACACTAGCCTTGTATTCCCTGTACATGGTACATGTCATCAAAAAAAGGTGTGTCAGCTAGGGAAATGTAAGTCCGTGTACCCCTCTACACCTCACAATGTCCTATGCAGTATGTACATCCCATGAGAACTACAGCAAGTGGAAAGGCCACAGACATAGCTAACAAAGACTGATAATGCCCTCAAACACATTCCCTATGCAGACTGACTCACAGAACCACAGCTAGAGTGCCTTGCATACTTCCTACACAGAGGTTACCACTGCTGGACATACAGAGTTATGTCACACCCATACCAGTCGGCCAACCACCATGGCAACACCTCACAATCCATCCAGCCTACATGACCTAGGGCCCTAATTCTTATCACCGCACTAAACAGCACATGCTGGAGGTACAGGTTCCTATACACAAATATGCCATACCCTGGACTAAACCACCGAGCATTAACAAACAAGGCTCCTTATTAATAGATGTCATACATACCCCTGATTAATGTTTTGGAGATAGTTAATATGCCCTGTGAGTCACCTCTGTGTAACCGTTTGAGAGGAAAAAGTAAAATCACATTACATGTGTCCCAAAGGGCAGGGTAGCATATGGCTAGGCTGCCATAGGCCCTGGGCCAACAGCATAATACCTACCTATGACACAATGCACACACACATGTACTCAGTGCAATACCAGCCATGTGAGGTTGAATGAGTGTGACACTCACTGTGTGCAAGGTCTGTAAAGGTGTGATAGCTTAGCGTGAGTTTGTGTCTGTCATGGTAGTTTGTGTCCTAGGTGTGAGGCCAGAGAAAGATGTGTCAGTTATCGGGATGCGATTGGCGTATGTTGAGCTGTAGTTCCCTGTGTACGACTGCGGTGTCCCATTGTAGGCAGAAGCAATACATGTATGCTCAGTAAGTGGTACTGCTGTTGAATCCAGCTCACATATGAACCATTGTACTACCTGAAGTTGTAGGCCTAAACACTACAGTATGGTGTATGTTCACATTCCCTGGTAACACTGTCTGGTGTGTTTCCTGTAGTCTGCACAGATTACATACCTCATGCATAGGTATCTGTAAGTAGGGGCACACAGTACTATAAGGTACACAGTTAATGTTCATCTGTATTGTCATACATTTGTGTGTTGTATGTATGTGTAATGTGTGTGTAATGTTGCCTGTACCATGGCTGCAATCACATGTGTTTTACAGGGTATGTGTGTGTACCTGACAGCATGTATACTCTGCGACAGCAGTATGCTGGCTATATTAACAACTGTGCACATATGACAGATAGGGGTATGGCATCAAAGACTAGGGTGGATTACCGTTGAAACTATAAATGTGCATTGCATTCACTGCATGGGATGACAATATTCTTCATCCATTAGCTTGATACATACCCCCAGTGTGAGGTTGTGCATTGTATCCCAAACAGTGTGCCGAGTGCTGGTGTATACTAGTTTATTGTATGGAGTGTGGCAGGCACTGTCAGACAGTTGTGGGTTGAGCACCGATATGTGGTATTGAACATGTGTATCCCCTGATAGATAGACAGATGCTCTATATGGCAGTTAAGTGACATCAGTACATTAGAATATTAAGTGTGCCACATGACTTGCTCACATATTTTTCTTTTCCTTCCAGGGCAATGGTGCATCAGTGTAACCCACCTCATACAGCAGCAGAGGAACAGTAGATCCACCAGAGCCTGGTGCAGAATTTCTCTGTGCTGTTTTCCAGGACCACCAGAACCAGCATGAGAGGGCTGCACTGTGGCAAGATCTTATCCGTCAGGTAAATGACATAGGCATGCATAACCGGACATATGAGCAGGTACGCCATCACTGCATTGATTTAATTGGACATGTTCAGCAGCGTGCGTCTGATATCCACAGACAACAGCTTGCCACAGGTGGTAGGGTACCTATCCACCCCCCCTCACCAGTGTGGAGGAGCTCCTCCTATGTGTCGTGGCTCCAGGCCAATAACAACAACATCCACAAACATGTGTCATCATGGAGGCTGGAGCCACCCAGCATGTTGAAATGGAGTGTGCAGGTAACATGCCATATCTGTAGTTGACTGTTCTCTGTACTGGTAGTTTATGAGTGTGTGAGATGTGTACTGTGTGTGTAGCTGTTAACCTGCCTATTCTTGTGCAAGATTGATATTCGGCGTATAATCTGTACACCTGTGAAAGCCAACTGTTGTACTACTGTACTTTATCATACTCACAGTATCAATGGCACAGTTGTGGCCACTGGCAATCACTGTCATATTTTTGCAGGTCCCTCTGGAGTGACAGGAAGGCAGCCAATCCATGCTGGTGAGTGTGTAATAACAATACTATTGCTAATGACATGTGCATGTCATATGGAGGTGTAGTCTGTGCACATGTAACACACCTACGCATAATGCATGCTGTGCATGTTTGCTGTGAGACCATGCATATCCCATTATTCTCAGTAGCTGCCTCACTCACATGCAATACACAGAGCATCACACACACATGTGGCAACACAGTACCAGACATTGGATAGGCATACCTGATACACATGTACACAACACACACATGTTTGGCATAGACACTACACCTTAGCCTGCTACACATGTCCAATTATGACACCTGCTGTATGCCGACCCTTCAGTATCCCACTTATTATCTACATAATATACCTGAGGGGTAGAGGCCTATCATGTCTTTGTGCAACAGTCTTGAACAAATAATACATTCATGTTAGGCAATGCTCACTATTGGCCACCTTACACACCCATGTAACAAGTGGCTGTGTAATTGTGGATGTAGTCATGTTACTGCACTTCAGGTACAGCATGCTAGCTGCCTGTGTGGCACACATTATTATTGCTTACTGACCATAAAATGCATGTTGATCATGGCTCATGTTACTACACCACATCCAGTTCCACTGACCACAAAAGTACACATAGCAGCTATTGTGTAGCACCGTCATGTGTTTTTTTTTGTGTGTGTGTGTGTGTGTGTGTGTGTGTGTGTGTGTGTGCAAATATATGCACCCACAGCTGGTAACACTTGCACACATTGTTCTGTCCTTATACACATTGTGTCCCAGGGTGGAGACAATCACTGAACAACTACACACAAGCATCAAGTACATGTATACTGTTATTAACAAGGACTGTCTACACTTGCACTGCATGTTCCTGTGCAATACATAATCTGCATGCTGACACGTGTGCAGTGATGTTTTTCCTTGTGATACTGTCACCCACCCTCAAACAGTATTGTGTATGTGTTGGATTGCAGGGGTGTGTGTGTTTGTATCTGCTGGACTGAGGAGTGTGCATGTGTGCCTGTGTGTCTGTGTGCCTGTGTGCATGTGTGCTAACATTGTGTACACATTTGTAAACTGTGTTTCCTGTCTTCCTCTCACAGGTTCTGATGTTGCTCTGGTGGAGTGCAGCAGGGAACCTGAAGCCACTGCTGGGGATAGTGATAATGATGATACATGTGTAATGGCACAGGGAGGTGTGACAGGGTCTGTCGTTGGTCAGCCAATCGACGCTACACAGCAGTCAACCCCATCAATGTGCACAGTCATCCTGCCGATACATCCAGTGTCACCAATGTCCTTAGCTGAGGGACAGCATACAGTGGGCATTGACCAGGGTAGTGTGGTATCATTGGCACATGCATCCCCTCACAGCAGCCATGGCCAGATTCCTGACATGGTACCACACAGGCAGATGTCCAGGGGTTCTCGTAGGAGCATCCGTGGTTGTACTGCCCCTGTCAGACGTGCCCACAGAGGTCTTTCAACCTCAGCTATGTTCCGGGCTGTAATGCAGGCACAGGCACATATGGAACGGTACACCAGACAGGGTCTGAGGGAGCTTAGAGCACATTGCACTGCTGTGAATAACACTATGCCTGACGTTGCGGCTGCCATCCGTAATATCAGCGAGGTCATTGATAGACGTTGGGGGGACACATTAGATCTCTTCCACAACTACATGTCCAAGAGCCAGGACAGTGCAGGACGGTTGAGGCGTCGAAGTTGACGTATGCCAGCAACATCATCAGCTGGCAGTCATTGCGGATGACAACAAATCCACAGCCACTCCCATAGTGCCAGTACCAGCCCCAGCAATGCTAGGTCTGTACTGTCATTAGACCATCCTAGAAGACCACGTGCACGTGGCTCTGGACAGTCCCAGCAGGGACATGTGTCCAGTCAACAACCCACTGCCTCTGATGACAGTACCCAGTCTGGCTTAGTACCTGATACTGTCCGTAGCACCTCTGCCAGGCACAGGCACCGTGTCTGTGGCCAGAGACAGTGATCTGTATGACCTGGCAGGTACAGTCTTTGGCTGTCCACAAACACCCGTATATGGCAGCCACGTGGTGGAACTGTGTGCATGCATACACACACACATAATGCTAAAACCTAGGGCTAACACATACACACACACACATCGCATCAACATTGCCCCATGTTGTACTGTTGTCCCTCACTAACACACACACACCTACATGTCGATTGGATGTGTCAATGGCAGACTCTGGCAAACCAAGTACACACCCTGTGCATATGATGAAACTGTGCCACCTCCTGCCATCTGTAACATTGATGCAGGAAGAGGATAGCATGGTGCTGATGCCAAGGGTGACCACATAGCACTGTAGTAATATTATCATGTTGTTAACAGTACAGTGTAATGATATCGTTGTGGGTATATCCGAGCATCCATGATGCATTAACACTATGATTGTCATTGTAGTTTTCTATATACCAGTGTTAATTCCACATGGCTGTTGTGTGTACCTGTGCCTGCATGTGTTGGGGAGTGGACAGTACATGTGTGCTGTTTGCAGCACAGAGTTGCAGGTGTACATTTGTGAACAAGGTGGAGTTGCATTCTCCTCATGTAGATGCTTAGTGCACACATGGGAAGGGTGACATGCACCATGTGACACAGTATTCATACATTGTAGTTCTTATTGGTGGGCACTTTGCGTTGTACTACACATGTTTCACCTGGAGTCACATGTATGTATGACATGGTTTGACAGTATGCTGTGGGTGATACCATTTCCAAATGTCAATGGTCTGCATTCTGGTGGTATACACAACCTACATAGCCTGACATTCAGTGGTCATTACATGGTGTCTCCTCAACTGATACACAGATGTAGGAAACCCGGTGTCAGTGATATCCCTGTAGTACTACACTATACCAGTAGTCATTCTTACTGAGCCCCACACATCCCTGGGAAAAATACACCTTGGCATATAGCAGTCTCACGTACATGCCAACATCCTACGGGTATGTCCATCCACAAATGCAAATGCATACAGTGGCCTACAATGCATTCTACACGACACACTTAACCACCACAAGGGTATCATACAGACAGATACCTGTTGTCCAAGCCATGCTGTATTGCTGTAACGCAACTGTAGCATTGTCATCGGCATGTACTTAACATAGTATTCCAACAGTACCATGTAGGTGGTAGCACCCATCATGTAGAATGGGTAATGGTGTGTACATGTGGACAAGTGTTATCTTGTCTGTCCTGTGATATTCACATTTCCAAAGGTATTCTGCAGTCCCTCGGTGTATCACCTAAGCAAGAAGGTGTCTGTATGCATATCGGCAACAGTTGCCATACACCTACACTGGATGTCCATCACTCACAGACTTTGCTGTGTTTTAACATGTCTGACATATACTCCAGACATGAACCCTCACCCACATTAATCTACCAAAGCTTTCATGGGTGTGTGTCACATAGTTGGCCTAGGACACAGATCACTGCAGCAGCCTGCATTGTCACCAACATACATGTATGGCCTAAGGTCTGGGAAGCTGCAGCACATGCTGGCAAAGGTAACAACTGTATTCATATGAGGCAGGCTTCGCACATAGGAACTATTAGAGGTCACAGGTACATATCTGTATGTGGCACAGACATACCTGATGTGTGCATTGAAATTACTGTTATGATAATATGTCATACAATAATAAAAGCAAAACACATAACACATTGACAAACTGCATGCCAAACACACACGGCATTTGTAGGATTCAAACCCCTACCTAATCATGTTATGCTATTTGAGAGAAACACACTAGCACAGCACACTATTCGTAGTACTGGATGATTTCTTTTCTCCTGCTGTATTTATAGGGTGCTGACATCATCAGTCTTTCCAAAGAGGAATGTACATCTTTTAGTGTGTTATCCCAGTCTTCAAAAAGGCCATTCCTTTCAAAGAGAATTGAAAAATGCATACACACACACACACACACACACACACACACACACACACACACACACACACACACACACACACAGCATTTGCAGGATTCAAACCCCTATCTAACTATGTTATGATATTTGAGACAGACACATTAGCGCAGCGCATTATTCGCATTACTGGATGATTTCCCTTCCTTTCAAAGAGAATTGCGTACATACACACCCACCTGCCCCCCCATGCAAACACACACAGCATTTGCAGGATTCAAACCCCCTCCCTAACTATGATACTTGAGAGAGACACATTAGCGCAGCGCACTATTCGCATTACTGGATGTTTTATCTTCTCCTGCTTTATTTATAGGCTGCTGACATCATCAGTCTTTCCAAAGACAAATGTACATCTTTTAGTGTGTTATCCCAGTCTTCAAAAAGGCCATTTGTTTCAAAGACAATGGTATACATACATACACACACCCCTGCCCCCCACACACATACAGCATTTACAGGAGTCAAACCCCTGTTTTACTATGTTACAATCCTTGAGAAAAAGAGGCATTAGCGGAGCGCACTATTCACATTACTAAATGATTTTCTTTCTCCTGCTGTATTTATAGGGTGCTGACATCATCAGTCTTTCCAAAGTACATATTTTAGTGTGTTATCTGAGTCTTCAAAAAGGCCATTCCTTTCAAAGAGAATTACATACACAGTATTTGCAGGATTCAAACCCCTACCTAATTATGCTATGATACTTGAGAAAGACGCATTAGCGCAGCACACTATTCACATTACTGGACGATTTCCCTTCTCCTGCTGTATTTATAGGGTGCTGACATCATCAGTCTTTCCAAAGAGGAATGCACTATCCCTCATTATGGGGGATAACAATATCTGTGCATTAACCGACGCCTAGTTCAGGGTCACATATGCACACTGGCACTGCCAGGTTATGTTTTATACCATGCTTCGTGACCACAGGACTTGTAACACACAACACAAATAGGGGGTGTATCCATATACATCACAGATACAAACACCTCTGGGTTGGTACCACTGCACTAAGCATGACAGGCCATACATATACAACTACCATTGTGCAAAACTGCCTTTTGGTTTGGTGTGTAGTTCACACCACCCCCTACCCCATACCCAGGAACTGCACTCGGCTTTCCTGGGAACAGTGTAGGACATGAAGGCCTCAACAACATCACCCTACAGCCACTACAATTTGTGAATCCATGTGCTATGGCAGAACCAGTCACCACAGCCACAAGGGGGAATACATATTGGACCTGATCATCACCAACATGGAGAGTCTATGTTCCACACCAGAGGTAGACCCCTCATTGTTAAGATCAGACCATAAACAACTTTCCCTGGACATCCATATCCCATCCCCACCCCCAGCCAAGGAAATCACTGTAAAGAATTTCTCAAAAGCAGACTTTGCACTTGTGAAAACTGGGGTGGAATACTTCAAAGGCCATGTGCTGGAGGATAACACAGCCCAATCTGGAGAATCCTTTTCAAATGCATTCTATGAGCACCTGCAGGTATGCATTGCTCATGCTATCCCAAATAAAACCAAGACTCCTCCAAAGCAGGAGACCTGTCTGGTTGACCCCTGCCATATATAAGCTGTACAACAGCAGGAGGAAGCTACTACATAACAGAGCAATATCCCACAGAGGGAGGACATCTCTGAACAGTACTGTCAAGACACTTCAATCCCTCATATAATCATCACTTGCAAGTTTTGACAGTGAACTTGACCAGACACTACAGATAATCACAAGGCCTTCTTTAGTTATGTCAGGAATATGTGTGGAAACCCCCAGATATGCTCTAAATTGTTGCATAACAGCACAAAATATGCCAAGCCTATGGACATAGCCAATACCCTGGCAGACAGAGTCTGCACAAATGTCCCCCCTTACCTCCCAAAGGTACAGATGCCCATCCCAAATGAATGTAACCTCCCTGACATCACAGATGCACAGGTGAAAGGTACCCTCTCCACAGCAAATAACAGCATATGTATGAGACTGGACGGTGTCCCAGGCTGTGTCCTACACAAGCTCTGAGTAGAACTGAACACTCACATTAAGTCACTGTTCCAACTTAGCCTTACTACAGGATATGTACCCTAAGAATGGCATACAGATACCGTGGTCCCACTCCACAAAGGTGGTGCCACAACGGACCACAGGAACTATCACCCCATAAGCCTGACTAGTGTGGTAGAAAAAGCTATGGAGCGTATTATCATGGAAGTCATAATCAAAAACATTGTGAGCCTCCAGACAGTGGATCATACACAATTCGGCTTTGTTAAGGGCAGATCTTGCCTCTTACACATAGTTCATATCTTTGAAACGGTTACTGAAGCCATGGATGAGGGCAAGGTAGTTCACACAGTCTACCTGTGCCTTGCAGAAGCCTGCAACACAATACCCCACTCAGGCATCATACATATGCTTACCAGCTTAAATATCAACCCCTATATCACTAGATGTGTTGCTATCTGCCTCAGGGATGGAACCCACATGGTTAGAATTGTAGGTGCCATGTCCAATTCCAGACCAGTTACAACTGGTGTCCCACTGGGCTCAGTTCTGGGACCTGTCTTGTTTGGTATGTTCTTATCTGAAGTTCAGACTAACATGGGGGGATTATGTCTAACAAACTTCACAGATGACTGCTAACTGGGAGCCATAAGCGACACTGCAGCTGACACATGCTTCCTCCATAAGGGTCTCACAGAGATGGATGCTTATTGCCAAAGCCATGGCCTCGTGCTACATGCTAAGACATGCTTAGGCATCCCCTTTGGGGAAAACAAGGTGCACACAAATTACCACATAAGTGGTAATCCATTAAGTACAGAAGACGTATTTACAGATTTGGGGACCAACATAGATCGTAACCTCTCCTTTGCTAATCACATTAACAGAGTCATTGCAAAGACCTTTATATAGCCCTCCTTATCACATGGAGGTTTGCATGTAGATCATGGGAGGTCATTGTGGTCCTCTACTAGTCACTCCTCAGGCCTATGTTTGAGTACAATGCTCCTTTTGGGGTGTACCTTACCCAACACGTGCAGGAACTACAGAGACCACAACAGTACCTCCCCAAGAGGATCATGGGCTACACACAGATGTCCTGTGCAGCTCAACTAAAGGATCTCCAGCTCTACTCAGTTGCTTAATGCCTACTCAGAGGCAAACTATGCATGCCATACACAGCCATGTCAAACCCAGAAATAATGGACATGCTCCACCTCATAACATCCAAGACCCTTAGAGCTACACACTCCAGGGACTTAAAACTCAGCACAAAACTAAATAGGACATGCTGCAGGGACAGATTCATTACCCAGAGGCTCCCCTCACTCTGGAATTGAATCCCAATTAAAGTTAGACATAGCCCCTCGCCAACCCTCTTCCAGCAAAATCCAGCCGCATGGATGGGAAATTGCAAATTCACCCCTGAGATCTCCACTGTATCCCTGCTTGACAGAGGCACAGCAAACTAGCCTTAAAGGGTGCCTTCTGTGACCTACTTTACAGAGGCACAGTAGGCTACTCTACTGGGGAGGCGGACGCCAAATACACTCTGGCTAGGCTTATGAATTCCCTAGGGCAGACAGCCTAGTATCGACCTCTGCACCTATGTTTATGTTTGGGATGCACAATATTTGTTGCTGATATTGTTTGCAGGTCTTTATTGCTGTAGCTTTCCCGGTTTCTATGAACAACTTGTGTATCTGCGGAACATGTTTCATCATGACAGGGTTCCAGTATATTAATATATGTGTCTGTTGTCACTTAACTGTGTGCACAGGGTGGATTGCTGGATCGTGGGAGGTTCCTGGCTTAACACATACAACTGCCAGATATGTGTGGCCAACTGCTATACTCAGACATGGCCCGAGTGTGTGAGCATACCCAGTTCAGGCTTTCCATGGTTTGTTGCCTGACATATGTCTCATTTATCCAAGTGTGTGAGCATGCCCAGTGTGACCTTTCCATATGTTGTGATCTGAAGTCCACTACATTTGTGGTTGTGTGTGAACATGACCAATATTGACATTTATACTGTGTGTGTTGGAAGTCATGTTGTGTCCTTACTGCCAGAATCCTTTCTGTCATAATTCAACAGGGATTATGCTGTGCCTGCAGGGTTTCCATGGGATAGCTTGCAAAGACTTGTCAACATTCTTTCATACTGGCTGAACACTGCAATACTGTCATGGTATAGTGGTTCAGTACTTTCACTATAGTGCACAGTATCCTGGGTTTGCGTCCCATCACTAGTTTAAATATTCATACTGAGCAGACCAGACTGGTTAAGGGCCAGTTGGGCAATTATGAGCATGTTGCATTTTGTTCAGCTATGGCCTACTTAAACCAGGCTTGTCCAACATTGCTGTGTATTCACCAACTTGGGTGGACATAGCCAAACATTACTCCACATTGACCACAGTTGTGCTAGTTGGTGTGTGTGATTCTGTTCATAGGTTCATACTAGGCTATCTACCCTAGGGCATTTATAATCCTAGCCAGACTGTGTTTGGCTTTCAACACACATTTTACCTGGAGTTTGTCATGACATTTTTCAATTTTAGTATACTGTGCCTCTGTCTAACAGTGACATAGAAGTGATACCCAGGGTAAACCTTACAATCTCCCATCCACTCATCAAGATTCCTCTTGAAGTGAGTCAATGAGTGACTCTGGCTAACCTGGAGTGGGAGTTTACTCAAGAGTGAAGGGAGCCTCTGGGTTATGAATCTGTCACTCCAGCATGTCATATTTATTTCAGTCCTGAGGTTCAGGTCTCTTGAGCATGTAGCTTGATGGGATTCGGATTTACTGAGGTGCAGCATGTCCATTGATTCCAGGTTGGACATGGCTTTATATGTCAGGCACAGATCACCTCTGGGCAGGCGGTATGCCACTGAGTGGAGCTGCAGTTTCTTTAACTGGGCAGCAAATGGCATCTGTTTGAGCCCTTTGATCCTCCTGGTGAGGTACTTTTGGGGTTTTTCCAGTTGCTGCAGGTGTCTGATAAGGTACATACTACAAGGGGCATTGTACTCAATTATGCACCTGATGAGGGATGAGTCAAGAGGCACGATGACCTCCCCTGATCTAGATGTGAATACCTTCATGATTAGGTGGGCTATATGAAATGTTTTTCTAACCACTTTGGCCACGTGGTTGTCGAATGAGAGATTGCTATCAACTTGGGTCCCCAGGTCCCTTATCACTTCTAAAGTACTTAATGGGCTACCACCTATGTGGTAATTTGTGGGCACATAGATTTTGCCAAAGGGGATGACTATACACTTTTTTGCATTTAGCTTGAGGACATGGCTCTGGCACCAGTTGTCTGTTTCTATGAGGCCCTTTTGTAGGATGCTTGTGTCAGCTGGAGGGTCGATTATGGCACCCAGTTTGCAGTCATCTGCAAACTTCTTCAGCCACAGTCCTTCTGTGTTGGCCTGTACCTCTGAGAAATATATACCAAACAAGGGAGGTCCCAGGACTGAGCCTTGTGGGATGCCACTTGTAGCTGGTTTGGAGTCTGACATGGCTCCAGCATTTCTGACCATGTGGGTTCTGTCATTGAGCCAGTTTGCAACCCATCTAGTGACATAGGTGTTTATATTGAAGCTGGTGAGCTTATCTATAATGACCAAGTGGGGTATTGCATGGGAGGCTTTTGCAAGGTCCAGGTAGGCTATGTGGACCACCTTCCCCTCATCAATGGCCTTGGTGACTGTTTCAAATGACTCAACCAGGTTTAAGAGGCAGGATCTGCCCTTAACAAAGCCAAACTGGGTAGGATCCAGTGTCTGTAGGTCCCCAATATCTTTATTTCTGAGGTCCATGATGATCCTTTCCATAGCTTTGCAGACCAAGCTAGTCAGGCTTCTGGGGTGATAGTTTGCAGTATCCATTGAGACACCACCTTTGTGGGAGGGACCACTGTTGCTGTACACTGCTCTTTGGGTACATATCCTGTGGTAAGGCTGAGATTGAGCAGTGGTTTTATGTTTGTGTTCAATTCTTCTTGGGTTCATGTTGGACACAGCCCAGAACCCCATCTGGTCCCATTGATGCTGTGTGTTTTGCTTTGGAGAGGCTGGCTGTTACCTGAGCATCTGAGATGTCAGGGACCAGCACTCTGTTGTGATAGATATTTGCCCTTTTGGTGGGGGGGGGGGTTGCACTGAACCTGTCAGCTCAGATGTTGGCAATGTCTGTGGGTTTGGTGTATTGTTTGTCATTTTGGACTAATTCTGAGCATATCTGGGAATTCCCACCCAGGTTCCTACCATAAGTAAAGAAAGCCTTGTGATTATCCTTAGTGTCCTGTACAATTTTTATCTCAAAGCTGGCCTTAGACGATTTTATGTGTGGCCGTAGTTTTTTAATAATACTGATTCGGAGATGCCTTCCCTTTTTGGGATTTTGCTCTATCATATAGTAGCTTCCTTCTTGTATTGTACGGTTTGTTTATGGCTGGGGTCCACCAGACAGGATGCCTGCCTTTGGAGGATTGGATCTTGGTTTTATTTGGGATTGCATGATCCATGCATTCCTGAAAGTGTTCATAGAATGCATTTATAAAGGGTTCTGAGGTCTGGGCCGTATTTTCCACAGGCACAGGGGCTGTGAAGGATTCCACCTCAGTTTTGAGGAGTGTGAAATTTGCTTTAGAGAAAAGTTTTTCACTGTGGTTTTCTGGGCATGGGCTGGGGTTGGGATGTGAATATCCAGTGAGATTACTGTATGGTCTGATCTTACCAGTGAGGGATACACTTCTGATCTTGGGCATAGTTGAAGTCGCCCAATATAATGGTGTTTTGGGAGACCTTCATATTTTCATGTGTTCTCCAGTCAGCCAAGTGTGGTTCCTGGGTTTAGGAGGGTGGTCTGTAGCAGGCTATGAACTGGAAGGTGGTTTTACCCACTGTTAGTTGCACATGGATAGTCTCTGATGCTTCATGCTGTGCCAACAACCTGGGGGTGTGGGTATTTTTGACAAATATTGATACTCAGCCTCCTTTTGTACTTTGTTCTATGTTTTGGGGCTGAAAGCATGGTATGAGGTGTAACCTGTTAGTGCTAGGGTGCTCTTGGGAGCCTTGAACCAGGTTTCTGTTACTGCACAGATATCAACATGCTCCATGCTGAGGAGAGTTTGGAGTGCATGCATCTTGTGGTTTAGACTTCTGGCGTTGAGTAGCATTACTTCTAGTTTCTTATCCCTTGTGATACATATGGAGGAAAGGCCAGGGGTGAGAGTTGAAAGCTGTCCCTAGCGAAGCATCATGTCTTGTCAAGCATGTCATCCCAGGCTGACAGGCATTGGATCCCCTTTGACTGACACCAATACTTAAGCCAATTGTTGCAATTGATCATCTTGTCTTCATATTGTGGCATCATGCTTGGTGAGGGTAGGATGATACTCAAGGTCATCAAGTTTGCATATACTACATGGTGGTAAATGCTGTTTAGCACTACCTTACATTGCTTAACACATGGCAATCATGCCTCAGGTGGTGCTGCAGGGCTGCCTATGTCGGATGCACATACTACACTCCCTGTACATGTTTGAAAGCAGGTTGTGTCAACTTAGGCATCCCTTTCACTATATGTGGGAGTCAGAGAGAGGTATCATTTCCAGGGTTCCTACTGAGCCAGTGTATGTGCTATGCGTTGCCTCTTTGCCAAGGCCAAGGCACACCTCCTTCTGCCTACTGGGGCAGGCTCAGGTTGTTCCTCCTCCCGAGTCACGCTCTGCCTGTGATGGCCTTGGCAATGGTGGGGGCTGTTTGGCCCAGCCCTATGCTAGTCCTGCTGCAGCTGTTTTCGCAGAATCATATTATGTAGCATAGCACATACCATGACAATTTGTGTACATGTAGTTGGTGAGTATTGCAAGGCTCAACCAGATGTGTCAAGGCACCGGAACCGTGACTTGAGCAGCCTAAACACACGCTCGATTACATTTCGTGTTTGTGCGTGTGCCTCATTATGGCATTCCTGTTCAAGTGTGTGTGCGTTTCTGATGGGTGTCATCAGTCACGGCTCCAGTGCATAGCCAGCATCCCCACTAGGTGACCATGTGGGATGTCCCCACTGGCAAATGTCTGGTACAGCTGCGACAGATGCCAGATATGGGAATCATGGCAGCTTCCAGGGCAGCCAGCACACACATTCATTATTATGCCCTGGGTATCACACATGACCTGGCAGTTGATGGAGGGAAAGCCCTTGTGGTTAATGTAGGCCCTACCCCGCTCACCGGCTGGTGCTTTGATGCGTATATGCGTGCAGTCTATTGCACCCACTACCTCAGGGTATTCTGCTATTTGCTGGAAGAGACGCATATTGCTGGCCAATACCTCACGGGAATTGGGGAAATATACATGATCACCGGCATGTGCTGACATGGCATCCAGGAACTGGTGCAGTACCCTGGATGCTGATGCCTGTGATATCCCTATCATATCACCGTTGGTCTCTGGAAGGTACCTGTTGCTAGTATTCTTAGGCCAACACATACCTTGGATTCCACTGGGATGGGTTCCCCTCTGTTGGTTCTGTGTGTGAGGCGTGGCCTGCACAGCTCAACAATTTGCTGCAGAAGGTCTCTGTCCACTCTATAGCACTCCACTATCTCCAGCTCATGTAACCCCCTGGTAGGTGACCCTGGGTCTGTACACTCTTCTCTGTCTCCTCACTGTGGGTTGTCCGGCAGCATTTGCATTGTCACCACCCTCAGCATGTTGCATATGTCACCTTGTAACAGCAATGGCAACCCCTAGCATTTTTTGTCTGAGTGAAGCTTTTTCAGTTTTCACTTCTAGTAGCTTACTCCAGTGTTGCAGTGTCTCTTGAGAGAAACACACTGCACTGTTGTTTGCAGAGTTTCTGGCTGGGCTAGTGTTCTGCCTGTGTAATTGCCTGATTCTGATTGTTTTCACCTGCAAGCGCTGCTAGTACTCCCTGGTAGCTTCAACGATTTGTTGTGCTTCCTTTTTCCTTTCTGTTTCCTCGGGGGCAGCACTGCGCACACAAGCGCAAACACGTGCACACCAGCTCACACGCGCGCACACATGCTTAGACGGACTAAAACTTGCTTATTTGGGTGAAAACGCACACACACCAGTGCATACACGCTTACAGGTCTTTAAACAGCCCTATACATGCTTACTCCAGGTTAAACGCGTGCACTCACACTTCCACGCGCACACTCTGTCTTACTCGGGTTTACGGGCGTGCACATGCGTGCATACCCTCTCAGCAAGAAACTTTGGTATTATCCACAGTATACACCTTCCATTTCTTGGCTTTTCCTGGCCTACCTGTTGACACACCTCTTTCCATGATGTCTAACTGACAGCTAACACATGACACTCTGCTCCAATGAGCTTCACTACTTTCATACATACCCCCTTGTGATGTCACCTATCTCCTACTCTGTTACTCCCCATATCCTACTCCTACACTCCACTGACTGTGCTCATTTGCTATGTAAAAGTGTGATTCATTATCCTAACACTTATTTACATAGGATTGCCTACTAATGCTTGGTTACATGTTTTAGACTGGGCTTCTCCCCTTAGCAACCCCTACTCGGTGGCCATTTTGTCTTCAGCCTGCTATTCCCTTACATTGCAATTTAACAATTTTCATAAATTCCATGTTTGTGGGTTTTAATTTTTATTTTTCTGTTTTTTGTGGCGCAGCCCGTTTGCGTGGCGCTGTGCTACACTTAAACATCGGAAATCGCCGAAAAAAAAAAGTATTTTTATTTTAATTTTGCATCTGGGAACATTTCCAATGGCCATATATTTGGCCATTGGCATGCTTCCTCAACCATATGCAACCTTTATTTGGAGCTGACAAGGCTCCATTGTGCTATTTGCAGAACGGTACTCAGTTGTCAACTGAGTACATTTCTGCAACTAACACGGCTCCTACTCGGACATGTTTGTGCTTCCTGGATCGCAAATTTACCTCATTTGCAGGCTTTTCGGCTGCAAGTGAGGTAATTTGCATATCCCAGCCCTGTCCATGTAAGAGACGTTTTAGGAGCTTTCTTACACGCCCCTACAGGCTGTTCCTGGATCACTCGTCAAACATGATGGCTGCATGGAGTCTAACTCTATTCTTAGACTCAGTGCAAGCCATCGTGAATCCGGCCCTATAATAATGCATTTGTGATGCACACACTGTCACAGCTTGCATTCTGTCTTAATTCTGGCTTTGCAGGACTAAAAATAAAATAGGGGCAGTGATTTCATTGACCACCACTACAGTTTCTGCTTTGATCCTTCCAGCATCAAAATACATGTTCTGCACAGAGACAATAGTCACAGCCTGTATGCATATTGCTTACTCCCTCAGACACATTCGTTTTGCAAAGCCAGAATTACAACAGTAAAAGGCCACAGAATTACAACAGTAAAAGGCCAGTTACTTCATTCTCACACTGACATAATAGTCCCCCATCCCAATAGGCTACCAAAAGTACCTGGCTTGAACCTCTGAAATCAGAGAGCAAAAAAGTAATGTAACTGCATCTTTTACATAATTATCCAGAGGTCAGCACTTTTACTCAGTCCATCTCACTCCATCCAGCTGTAGTCTTAACAGTTAGTAGTGAGGCCAATAATTTCAATTTCAAATAGCCCCACCCCCCACTTAGTTCACCCAAATACAGTTATCTCGCAAAGCCATAATTATGATGATTTAGACAGTAAACAAGGCCAGTCACCTCAATGAATTCACAAACACCCCCCATTACCCAAGTAAAGTAGCTGTTTTTTACCAGTCAGGATTAAAGTACAAATAATAGTAACAGCTGTGTTGCATACTTACAAGCTGTGACTAATGCTTCTGTCAACAAGTACATTTCATGCATTTTACTTTTATTTACTTGAGTTTCCACAATGCAACACAGTTTTATAAAACAAAAATCCATTGTCATTGTCAATGTCCAGGAAGAAAAGCTCAACATATTAAATAAAAATTCAGTATAGAGAATGAACAGATATGAAACATACATGAACTACTCAAGCTTGCTAATTATTGTACATTCATCTTAAAGTACAGACATACTTTTGCAAAGCTAGACTTAAAACAGTAAGCATCAGGGCCATTTGTTCAGTCACACACAGCCCCAACCATAGTATACGACCTGATCTTGTCAGGTTAAAGGCACAAAAAGACACCGTCATGAAGGTGAGTATACCCCCCTCCCCCACATAAAGCTTGTCGATCTTACTTCAGTGAAATCAACATTACTCTTGCGAAGCAAACCAGAACTGCAGCTATTCACACAGTCATTGCCCCCCAGTCCAACTCACTGTCTACCCAGAGAAACTGCTGTCAGCCTACATTGTTTAAGAAAAATAAATCTCCATGATTACATTATTGTATTTCTTTCACATCTCAATAGCCAAGAACTTGCACATGATCTTACAGTCACTGCCACCACCAAGTGAAGTGAGAGAGAGAGAGATATTTTGTGTGTGTGTGTGTGTGTGTGTGTGTGTGTGTGTGTGTTTAATGCTATTGATTTCTGTGGATGTAAACTACAGGCTATTATTTCAGAGACCTATTTCTGGCACACAGATGATACAAAATGCCCCAACAGACATACAAAATACCATCATACTGTAACCATTGTCATAGTCAAGCACTCAAATGCAGTCATTTCCTTATTTTTATGCACAAAATATTTTAAGCAATTATGTAATTTTCCAGAACAGGAGGACGCATATGGAGCAGAACCAGAAAGCTTAAGCAAATCTAAGTTAGTGTACCAGTCCCGGACCAATAAACAGAAATGGTATTCCAGGCATTCCATTTTACATGTACTGAGTCTGATTCTGAAGTACCACAGATACTGATTTAACACAATGTATGGTACGCTGCCTGCTTATTTATTTTTAGATTATTGTAACGTAAGCCAAGCATTCTACCCTAGCTAAAAATGTTAATCTTATGTTTTTCATTTTCTTATAATTTTAGGTGCCCGCAGACAATACTGCCAAAAAAATGGAACTGCAGTGGTCATGCTAATGACACCCCCTGAAATACTAATGCATTTAGACCTCTTGTACTGGGAGAGATGTTAAGTGTACAACAAATAAGAAAAATATAAACATTACTAATACAAGTTTATTTCTTTTAAATATACACACACTAATCCCTCTCTTTATAGTCTTAAACACATTCAGGCCCTTTAAGAAGAAGCACATCAGCAGCTGTTTTAAATAAATTTGTCACAACTGCTTACTGCTGCTGTTATCTAGGAAGTTACAGTAAATATGATCACAACAAAGTACACTAAAAGAAACATGGAACCTTAATCTTAAGTGTAGGTGTGTACCCTGCCCTATCATAAAACTTTTATAATCAGTCCTGTCTTCCTGCTGGGATCAGCAAGGTATTCATTATCTTAGACATTCGTCTCCAATTTTTGTTCAACAGTGTGAAATCATTTTATGACTTAAAATGCCATTTAGTTTGGGCTGCTATTTTAGGGTGGGAATAGAACCCACAGCCTTTTCATCTTTCAGCATCAAATAATGGTAGTTACCTATTTATCCAGCTTTCAACCCTGTGTATAATCTTACAGAAAGGATGCAGAGTACACAAGAAATAAAAGTTGGTGCCATCTGAAGTAGATCTTCCCTGAAAAAGGTCCAAATGAATGTTTAACTAAATAATCTCAGTATTGTTTTGGCAGATGTAGCCTGAAGCTAGCATGATTCACTGGGGTGTATTAAACCACTGCAGTATATAGTTTTAAACCACTGCAGTATATAGTTAATTATTCACTCAGTGTCCTCTTTATTCTTCCCTGTCTTCCTGTTAGGAGTTGTGTGCTATACTATGTGTTAAGAACTTTGGCTTTATCTTTCATTAGGTAGAAATTTTAAGAAAATATAAGTAAATATATTTTTCTGATTTGGGGCTTTCCCCCCAATTCTGTGTTTGCTCTGTCCTTAATTCTGTACATAAAAGTTTAAATGTTTTAAGTGTGGTACTTACTTTTCAGATACATTTAAATGCACTGATAAAATGGTCTTTTCTATATTTATCCAAATGGATTTTTTCCAGATGTTAAAAAAGAAACTGTCAAAAAAAGCTGGACACAAAGTATGTGTTTTCGGCTGATATCTATACCGTGGATATAAAAAGTGAACACACCACTGGTACAGTGCTTGGTTTTTGTGATATAAAAAAAATGTGACCACAATAAATCATTTCAAAATGTTTCCGACCTTTAATGTGACCTATTCAATTGAAAAACAAACAAATCTGTTAGGGGAAAAATATAAAAAATAAAAAAATATATTCCAATAATCTGATTGCATAAGTGTGCAAACTCTAAACTAATACTTTGTGGAACCACCTTCTGATTTAATTACAGCATTCAGTCTTCTTGGGTACACACCTGCCGTCAATTAAAGATGCTGTAACAAGGACTGCTAGTACTTAGTAGATCAGCAAAATCAGCAGGACTCACTTGATTTTACATGAAAGAATAATTGATTGCTATAGTAGCTGAACTTAGATATCCTATTCATATGAGCCTAAACTAAGCATTGTGGTCTCACTATAATAGTTTTATTTCAGAAAAGAAATATAGTTTTAGTCTGGTGGTAGGGGGCTCCTGAGAGCACCCCAGCACTATCAGGTTTTACCTCTTATCATGCGTTCCGGCCCCAAAATCCGGACAATACCAAGAAAGGAGGGGGGGTATCCATATTCATCAAAGACACCCACACCTCAAGACTGGTGGCAACGCACGATGCATCGGAGACCATCCAGGTGCAATTAACCATAGGCAAGACTGCTCTGCAAATTGTAGCATGTTACAGGCCACCCTCACAAACTCAGGAACCTCACATGGCCTTCCTGAAAACACTAGAGGGGATAAATGTATCACCAAACACCATCATACTAGGTGACTTCCTAATATAGACTGGGAACACTACTCAAGCCCAAACACCCTAGCCCAAAAGTTCCTGGAATTCATAAACTCAAATGCCATGGAACAACTAGTCACCATTCCCACAAGAGGAGAAAACATACTTGATCTCATCATCACGAACATGGGAGCACAATGTTCAACACCGGAAGTATACCCCTCACTGGTGAGATCAGATCACAAACTAATCTCGCTGGAGATCCTCATCCCACCCCCACCTGAAATAAAAAAGACCACAGTAAAGAACTTCACAAAGCCGAATTCACACTTCTAAAGACTAGTGTGGTCTCCTTTAAGGGCCCCGAGCCGACGGAAAACAGTACTCAAGCCGCTGAATCACTTACAAATGCCTTCTACCAGCACCTGCAGGACTGCATGGATAAGGCAATCCCAAGCAAAACAAAGACTCTTTGTACCAAAGGCAAGCATCCACTCTGGTGGACCCCAGCCATAAACAAACTCTACAACAAAAGGAGGAAGCTACTACAAGATAGAGCAAAATCCTTAAAAGGTAAGACACCCTTGATCACTATAAGTAAAAACTAAGAGCTCTCATAAAATCATCCAAAGCAAATTTTGAGAGAAAAATAGCTAAAGACTCAAAAGACAATCATAAGGCCTTCTTTAGCTATGTTAGAAACCTGGGAGGAAACTCCCAGATATGCTCAGAACTAGTTCAAAATGATGTGAAGATTACTGATCCTACAGACATTGCCAACATACTGGCTGACAGGTTCAGTGCAAACTTCTCCCCTCCCCAAAAGGAGAGATATCTATACCAAGTGATTGCAGCCCCCAAACATCTCCAACGCCCAAGTGAGAACTGCTCTCTCCAAAGCAAAAACACAGCATCCATGGGACCTGATGGTGTCCCCGGCTGTGTGCTCCACGAACTCAACGAGGAATTAAACCCACAGCTAGGACAGCTGTTTAATCATAGTCTTACCTCTGGATATGTACCCAGGAGTGGCGCACTGCAACTGTGGTCCCACTTCACAAAGGCGGTGCCTCCACCGACCCTGGAAATTACCGTCCCATTAGCTTGACAAGCCTTATCTGCAAAGCCATGGAGAGGATCATAATGGACCTCATAAATAAAGACATAGGAATTTGCAGACTTTGGATCCATCCCAGTTTGGCTTTGTCAAAGGCAGATCATGCCTTCTAAACTTGGTTGACTTTTTCAAACAGTCACCAAAGCCATTGATGAGGAAAGGCAGTCCATACAGCCTACCTCGATCTGGCTAAGGCCTTTGATACAATACCCCACTCGGGTATCATTGAAAAACTCATCAGCTTAAATGTTAACCCATACATCACAAGATGGGTTGCAAACTGGCTGAGTGACAGAACCCACAGGGTCAGAGTTGCTGGCGCCATGTCAGACTCAAAGCCTGTCACAAGTGGTGTACCACAGGGCTCAGTCCTGGGCCCACTCTTGTTTGGCATCTACTTTTCCAAGTACAAGCAAACACAGGAGGGTTATGGCTGACAAAGTTTGCAGATGACTGCAAACTGGGCCATAGTAGAAAACACATCTGACACAGATATCCTTCAGAAGGGTCTCACAGAAACGGATAACTGGTGCCAGAGCCATGGCCTAAAGTTAAATGCCAAAAATGCATAGTCATAAAACAAGGTTACTAGCTACCAAATAGGTGGCAATCCACTGAGTACAGAAGAAGTTATCAGGGACCTGGGGACCCAGGTTGATAGTAGTCTGTCATTCGACACCCATGTAGCTAAAGTAGTTAGGAAGACCTTCTACATTGCCCACCTTATCATGAAGGGATTCTCATCTAGATCAAGGGAGGTCATAGTCTCCTATACTCATCACTCATCAGACCAATGATTGAATACAATGCCCCATTCGGAATGTATCTGACCCGACACTTGCAGCAGCTGGAGAGGCCACAAAGTTCCTCACCAAAAGGATAAAGGGTCTCAAACATCTGTCCTATGCTGCCCGACTGAAAGAACTCCAGCTCTATTCAGTGCTCAGAGGTGACCTTTGCCTAACATACAAGGCCATGTCAAACCCAGATTTGATGAATATGCTTCACCTCAAAAATCTAGATCCGTCAGAGCCACAAGGGCGGGAGACTTAAACCTCGACACGGCTATTAATAGGACGTGCTGGAGGGATAGATTCATCACCCAAAGACTCCCTATGCTGTGGAATAAAATCCCGGTATATGTGAGGCAGAGCACCTCGCTGGCCTTGTTCAAGAGAAATCTTGACCAATGGATGGGAGATCGCAGATATACCCCAGGGATTACCTCAGTGTCACTGCTCAACAGAGGCACAGCAAAATAATGGGTATAGTTCCCCATACTAAAGGGGTGGCTTAAGCCACAAAACTATGGGCTAGGCTTGTAAATGCCCTCGGGCAGATAGCCTAGTATGAACCTATGAACCTATGAACCTATATGCATCATAAATGAGGCATGTTGCTTGCTATACTGAGACCTCATTTACAAAAAGGACTTGCTTTCTAGGGAAAAGGAAGCTGTAAACCTGTAGCTACACAACACACAGACATAACTAAAGAAACTAAAAACTACCACTAGCCCCTGACTGCTACTCACTGAATTCATAAAAGCAGCTGCCATCTGAATAGCTTGTTCATACTTCTAACTTGGAAACAAACAGTTCTGCTGTGCATACTTAGTGTAGGAAAAACAGTGTTACTAGGTTAAAAGGAGAGTGTCTCATCTAAGTTATGTACCTAGCACCAAAAACGTAAATCAGTGAACCCCGACTTGTCAAAAAAACGAAAGTTAAATTAGCTCACTGATAAAATGAGTATCACGTCCCAACAGTCCATAATCAGCATAAATCTCTATTTTTAATCTACGAACTAGTAGATGAAAGCGCTTAACATTTGTGAAAAATAAAGAGATTTATGCTGATTATGGACTGTTGGGATGTGACACTCATTTTATCAGTCAGCTAATGTAACTTTCTGTTTTTTGATAAGTTATGTGCCTCTGAAAGCACATTCTTTTTTGGTCCTTTCAAGACACTTGAAACAATAGCTGCTGTAGCATGTATGCATTCTTTCATGCCTGCTATACTCTCAAAGATTCAGTGTGCTATTTTGCAGAGATTAGTATCTGACCTGTCCTCGACAGAACATTTCAGGATAAATGGCAGGCTCACACTGCACAGATATAGCAGAAAACAAAATTAAACTTGTGTGATAGAGGAAAGATATTTGGAAACAGAAAAAAAATGTTGCAGATGATTGAGCCAGACAAACTATACAAACTATATGATGCACAAGCAGTTTTCCTGGAATGATATTGTGGACAAATGTTTCCTGGAATTTGTTGAAACTGAGACTGTTTTTGGAACTGTTTATGTGCAGAAATCTGCTGATACTAAAACTGAGAATGATTTTGGTAAAAGTGGTACTCCATAAAGTGCATCAGGCAACACAGTCACATGAATGGATAAATAAGTGAGTTTGGCAGTTGGCGCAGTGCACTCAGGCTGTGAGCTGTAGGTCATGTGGTGCAAGGTTTGAGTCCTTCAGCCCTTATTTGCCTATTGTGTGGCATTGAAGTCAGTTAACCAGCCATTGCTTCTAAGTTTCCCTGAAAAAGGATTATGGTCACACTTGACTAACAAATGGGCATGATTAAGGGACTGTATGACAAAACATTGTAGATAAGAATGGTTTAATAATTGTGAAGATAGTAAGCAAGGTAACCCCCCCCCCATTGTGAAACAAGTTAATCTACTATATCTGACTCTTTTATAGAAGATGGGATGGCACATTTCTTACTGCAACATTAGACTTAGAAGCAGACATTTGTGTGTCAAGCAATATATTATAAATTGATAAGTATTCTGATAAAGTTTCTAGCTTATCAGATTTCTTGCAAGTACTTTGAAATACCCATTTTCTTAGAAAACTAGAAATAGATCTTTCAAATCAGTCAGCAGCTAGAATTTCCCAAATGTTCACTTTACTACTGCTATCAAGTTCTAACTCTAACTATAAAGGTGTTTTATTGGCATTACAGTGAGCACAGACCATGGGTACTGTGATTACCATTTGTACCTAGAAAAGCAGCACAGAGAAAACATTGCTGGCTCTATGTCACAGTAAAAGAAATTCATACAACAGCACTTTTTTTTGTGAATGAATCAGTATTGCACTGGGTGTTTCACAATTTACACAACTCGTACTTTTCAAGTATCTTCTTTCATCTTTTCCATTCCAAACAAAAACAATTTACCCGTACACATACTGCCATTCAAAATATTAAGAAAAACAACAGTGCACCACTGTGAACCAACAGTGATAACAATAAGTGTGACCACAAAATGAAAGTGATGCAGTCACCAGTTTAGAAAAAAATACAGTTTAGAAAAAAATATATATTTCACGTAGTAATCATCAGCAAAAGGAATTCTTTATAACATAGCAGAACCCATGCTATTCATGATTTCTAAAATGTATTTTTTTTTTATTTATTGTTTTTGCTGACTGGAAAAGTCTGACTAGGTAGAAAATCCTTTTTCAGCCAAGGGAAAAAAGCTCCACAAAATAGAGAAAAGGTGGCATGTATGCATGCATACATACATACATACGTACATAGTGTGATGAATCATTCCAGCATGTGACAATGAGAAAAAAAAAACAATGATTGTTTGAGCATACAATAGCGAGAAAACAAAACATTGATATGATGTAAATGAATAGTTATTATCATACAAAAACATTCTAATCCAGGTAATACAAGGATATAAAAAAATAATCCAAAGGGTAGATCAGAATGAGTATTTACACTAACAAGGTTTAGATCAATAGTCTTTTCATAACAGTAGGATAGTGGTACGGCTACACGTTAGTTCAGCATTGGAGAAGACAGGTCATGCCTGCTCATCCTGTTTGAGTTCTTCATTAAGGATAATAAAGCCATGCATAAGGAACTACACTGTATACTGCTTACTTGGACCTTGCCAAGTACTTCAGTACTACCTCCCATGTTGAGCTTATTAACAAATGCTTCCATCTGAAAACAAGCCCATGCACATAACCCATACCATTAAGATGGGGGTATTTAATCTAGACAGAAAGACATCACCAAGGGACTCTGTACTGGGTCCTTCACCTCTTTTGTATATACTTCTCTGAAATAAAGTGATATTAAGGGACTGAATTTGCTGATTGCAAACTATAGATATTTATCAAATCATACTCTGCTGCTCAAATTCTCCAGCAAAGACTGGATCAAACAAATGTTTGACATAGTAATTGTGAGTTTACCCTCAGTGCCAACAAAAGCAGTATAGTTTCTTTTGGCAACTTGACCATAATTACTGTTTACTATATAGACAGCATCCAGCATCCAACATTAGTCTGACATGATCATTAAAGACTTCAGTACCTGTGATGATAACAAACTCCCCTTTTACCACCACATTTCTGTGGTGATTAAGAAATCCTTCTATGTTGCACAGCTCATCCTGTCTGATATCTCCACAAGCCAAGGTCAATAGAAGTTAAAGCGCCAGTTTATTCATCCCTTATTACTTAATAGTTATTAGACCCAGGGCCATGATTGAATGTAATGCCTCCTCTGTCATGTACCTCACAAGCACTAGATAAGTTTCAATGTTTTCTCACTGAAAAGTGAGTCATAGCCTAGGGCTTAGTGTCTGTACTGTCATTAGTTACTCTGGTAGACTGAAAGTCCTATTTCAGTCTCAGCCAGGACAAATATAAATCACAGCAGACAAGCAAGTTAACAAGGAGTATTATGAATGCAAACAAAATGCGTTGTGCTGAAATAGAGCATTTACTTTAAAATGAATCAGTCAGTATTATACGCAGCTTTTATTGGCCAAAATGTAGAACACCACCTCTCATAGCATGAAACAACCAAGTAAAATTGTAAATTTTGAACCAAATGCATGTTTAAAACAGCATATTCCTTAGTCTATAAAGAAAAATGGTTTAGCATATCTGTCAACTTTATCAGGCTCCATATTAGAATACATTAAACATGGGTAGCCACTCATGTGTCCTATTCCGATTTAATACTCCATCTTCAAAACAGGAATGGAAGCAAACTAAAGACCTTTTTTTAAAGACAACAGCTCCAGGTTAGCATCTAATCCAGAGGTAAAGCAGACTGATTGCCACTTGTCTTTCAAACATCCGTACCTTGTCATTGGTACCACCACCCCCCCTTACTTTGGTTTCAGCCTACCACAATGCTTATCTGATGAGACTAGGCCTAATAAAAAGCACACACAGCCAGTCTCAGAGACTTCAAAAAGTCAGCTTTTTCCTGGCTCGTTAACTTGTTTGAGCATGATTCTCAGTGGAACTTGTACTCAGGCTCAAGCGTGGCTCAAGCTAGGTGTGGCAAAATCACCCATACCTCTGCATTGTTACTATCTCCTACCAAAAAAAGAGAAACTGTGGCACAATCTAGAAAATAAATGCAAAAGAGAAATTGGTAGGGGCTGAAAAAAATAAAGATGGGGCTACTTGCCTTTCATGCAACATGTTTAAACATTTCCTTGCTCATTCCTAGAGTTTTCTTATATTCTGTCTCCCTTTTTTCTGAAACCTCAGTTAAGATTATTCAGTCAGATTCAGTCTCAAGGGTCTTTGGAGCTTATCATGGCTTTCAGAGCTTATAAGGAAGAGAAACATTAGACTTGGTTAAAATGTCAGTCTGTCACAGGATAGACATGCACAAACAGACACACACACACACACACACACACACACACACACACACACACACACACACACACACACATACACACACACACACAACTATAAGCAATTTTAAAGTTTCACCAAAAGACTTGCAGCTTTTTGGGGGGATTCGGGAAGAAACTGGACACAGGGAAGAGCAGTAGATTCTGCATTTTAACAAAGAATCAAACCAGCATAAATATACCCACAAGTTTACTTCTTCTCACAGTAAAAACAAGCTACTTCTGAGAAGTGGATCTAGTTGAAGAAACTACAATAATTATTTAGTATTCTAGTGAGGGCTGGATATGGGATATGACAATGCATTCTTGTCTAATAAGCGGACATTGTAGTTATGCTTATTGCCCATGTTTCATATGAACAATAAATATTCACATAATATAATTAAGGATTTCTGGGTGCAGTGTAATTTTAAAAGGGGAGTGGAATCAATGTATTACGTATATGCTATTTGCAACCAAAGAGTACATTCCTCCAGCTTCCATTAATTATGTTTTATTTTCTGAATCAAAGGTTCAGGTACCAAACATAATTAAAGTTTAGGATTTCTCTGCTACTCAGCTTCAAAGTTCACAAAAACAGAACATATTTTATCAACATGACAGTAAATGATGCTTACATAAAGTTTAGTTTTCAAAAAAAAAAAAAGCCGATTCTAGCACCTACCTTATGTATTAGTTGTCCTCTTCTTTTCTTCTTTTCCTCTCTGCTCCGTGCTCTGCTCTCTCTCTGACTGCTGCAGTACAAGCCACCAAGCCAAAAACGCCTGTATAAAATAATATCCACCACCGAATCCAACGGTCCCAAACTCCCGAGTCCCAAGTCGCAACCTCTAAATAAGCTATTGCTACTGATTGTTTCTCGCTCTCTTTTTTGAGAAGAGCGCAAGAACCAATCAGTAGCAATCCAGCCATCCACATCACGTACGTGACTGCCAATTTGGCAGTCCAACCCCCCTTCTAATTTAGGATGCAGATCATGCGGTTAAACCGCATAGACTTCTGGGCATCACACTGATGCTTTTTTTTTAATCTGGACTGCCTTTTACAGCAGTCAGATAGTACAAGATAGATAGAGGTACGTTCATTGTGAATAAATAAAAAAAAAAAAACCCGGAACTCAACGAGCATGCGCAGTTCGAGTTCCGGGTTGCGGACATATCATATTGACTGTGTTTGTTGTTCTTTTATTATATGAAAATAAATGGGAAATTATTAAATAATTGAAATAAATGTCAACTTTTTCTTGGGAGGACTGCAGTCCTGCAGTCCGATAGTGTGAGCTGCCCCTGATGGGATCCTCAACCACCACTGTACCAAGGTGCTGAACCATTTACACAGACCCATCAGCAAGTGTCTGCATCTTCCTCTCCAGAATGGCATGATTGTGCAAGAACATGTAGGCTGCAGACCACAATACTGGACACAGCTGCACTCACTCTGTGTTCCCCAGGACATTACTTCAAGCAAATATGTATACCTGACAGTTCTTGATGACATAAAACATCACAGTGTAAAACAGTACATATGTCTGAATATCTCTGCTAACACAAAGACCATGTAGCTGAAGGAGCACAGACACAATTACCTCCAGTAACCCACTATCCTTTGCCCATTTTGACCTCATATTGTCAACCGATCTATAGATATCCTGCAGAAACAGGTTGCTAGCTATAGGTGTAGATCAGAAAAATCCTACACTGGAGTACAACCTACCTGGTATGGATTCACGCATTCAATACATAAGGTCATACTGGGCATGTTCCCACACTTACAGAAATGAAACCCATGTTTTGCAACAACAGTGGACTATACATATCTGGCAGTCACAGATGTTTGCATACACACTCCGCAGTACATACCAGTCATGCTTTGCACACACATTGGATAGGAATACACACATATACCCAAGGACAACACACTATAATAGGCCAAAATTACACATACATAGATGTGTGGAAGAGAGTGACACAAAGTGGCAAAGAACTTCCCATCATGAGGCCTGTCCCACCCAGCACACATCCAACTGGCTAAAACCACATGATGTGCAAATGTCAATCACTGTAGACATTTGCATCTGGTATCCCTCAGCACTATAGTGTCTGTGGTGCTTGTGATAACTGTGTAACATGACTGTACAAGTCAGTAGTCATCTAGCAGTTGAATACACATACCTGTGAAATATAAACTTGCATGTGCCTGAGTGTTGTGTGTCTGCTTCAAGATGAATGAGTTATGGCCCATGCACACACACTCCTCTCCTCATTGCCCTACTATGGAAAGCCTGCTGATGTCTTCAGCTTGAAATACACCTTTGGGGAAAGAGTAGCCCTGTAAGCTCCGTGGAGCATACTATAACTGTGTAATGCTATAGTTTGATATACTAGATAGATAGGAGTTCTAATCCCAGACATAGCAACTGTGTGTGTGTCTGTGTAGGGATCAATGCTTTTGAGCCCATTCACACTTACTACAATTTCAATTACCCTACTTTGGCAGGGCTGATGATGTCATTCACTCAGAAATACACCTTTGGGGAAGAAGTAGTCCATAAGCTCTGTGGAACGTACTATAACTGCATAATGCTGTAGTGTGATGTACTAGTTAGGTAGGAGTTCTAATCCCAGACATGGCAACTGTAAAATGTTGTGTTTGTTTGTCTGTGTAGGAGTCAATGCATTTGAGGCCATTCACAGTCACTACAACTTCCATTGCCCTACTTTGGCAAGCTTACTGATGTTATTCACTTTCAAATACTCCTTTGGGGAAAGTCTAGCCCAGTAAGCTTGGTAGCACATGCTGTAACTGCATAATGATGTAATGTGATGTACTAGTTAGGTAGGTGTTCTAATCCCAGACATGAGAACTGTGAGACTTGGTGTGTGTGTGTTTGTCTGTGTAGGGATCAATGCTTTTGAGCCCATTCGCACTCACTACAATTTCAAATGCCCTACTTTGGCAGGGCTGCTGATGTCATTCACTTTGAAATACACCTTTGGGGAAAAAGTAGCCCAATAATCTCCATGGCACATCCTATAACTGTGTAATGCTGTAGTGAGATGTACTAGTTTGGTAGGAGATCTATTCCCAGACATGGCAACTGTAGAACTTTGTGTGTGTATGTTTATTTCTGTAGAGATCAATGCTTTTGAGGCCATTTACACTCACTACAATATCAAATGCCCTACTTTGGCAGGGCTGCTGATGTCATTTACGTTGAAATACACCTTTGAGGAAGAAGTAGTCCAATAAACTCCATGACGTGTCCTATAACTGTGTAATGCTGTAGTGTGATGTACTAGTTAGGTGGAAGTTCTAATCCCAGACATGCCAACTGTGAAATTCTGTGTGAATATGTGTGTGTTTTGTTGTTTGTGTATAGGGATCAATGTTTCTTTGGCCATTCACAGTCACTAGGCACTCCTAAAAATGTAGAACATCGATATCTGTGCAGTCACAGAGACCTGATCCAAGACTCCAGAGAGTACCCCTGCAATACCAAGTACAGCTCTCACCACACCTGTCAGGCACCAAACCAGGACCAAAACAATAAAGTTGGAGTAGTGTCCATATTCAGCAAGGATATTCACACCACCAGGTTACTTGCCCAACAGAAAGCATCTGAAATAACCCCGGTGCAACTAACACTGGTCAGACTGCATTCCAAATTGTATTGCTTGCAACAGATCCCCCACCATGCCCCAAAATTCCCACTATACCTTTTGAAACATACTGGGAAATAATATGATACAACCAAACACCCTAATACTGGGTGATTTATACTACCCTGCCATTAACTGGAAAAAGTACTTGTGTACCAACACATGTGCCCAACAGTTCTTGGAAGTCATAATTTCCATTGATGTCATAATTTCTAATGCTCTGGATCAAGTAACCCATAGTCCCACCAGGGGCTCAAATATCCTAGACCTGGTCTTTACCAACATGGGAAATCAAAGCACCACACCCATGGTCACCCCATCGATGGTCAGGTCTGCTCATAAGATAATCACCCTTAACATCCACATCCCTCCCCCACACCCCAGTAAGGAAACTTCTGTAGCACACATCTCCAAAGCCAACATCATGCTACACATATCAGACATGACTAACATCATGACACTCATGCAGATGAGGACTGAAAAGACTGCTGAATCCTACATGAAGGCACTGTCTGAGCACATCCACTAGTGCATGAATCGTGCCATCCAATATAGAACCAAGCCACTTCCCAGCAAGAAAAGGAAGCCAATGTGATGGCACCCTGTCATAAACATACTGTACAACAAAAGGAAGAAACTGTTGCAGAAACAGAAGAATTTTCAGGATGCAAAATTCTTCCTTACCAGCCACAGTAAGAATCTGAGATCCCTCATAACATCCACCAAAGCAAGTTACAAACATATTATAGCCAAAGATGCCAAAGACAACTGCAAGCCATTCCATAGCTATGTCAGGAATCTATATGGCAATGCTCAGATCTGCTCAGAGCTACAAGAGGATGGTATTAAATATACTTCTCCCAAGGATATTGCCAATATCTTGGCAGATCAATTCAGTGCCAACTGCACCCGCCTCCCACCCCTGAAAAGGCCCATCTCAACACTGAAGGATTGCCAGATTCCACTAATAACGGCCACACAGGTAAATGCTACACTCTCCAGAGCTAAGACAACAGCAGCCATGGGACCATTCAACATCCCAGGCTGTGTACTACATGAACTACAAAATGAACTGGTACCTCACCTATGAGCCATGTCTAATCATAGCTACACCTCAAGCTTCATGCCCACTGTGTGGTGCACAGCTACAGTTATCCCATTCCACAAGGAGGGATCCACCTTGGATCCTGTGAACTACAGCCCAGCAGTATAATGTGCCTGATCTGCAAGCCCATGGAATGTATTATCATGGAAATTAAAACAAAGACACTGGCAGCCTGCAAACACTGGTCCCCAACCAGGTTGGGTTTGTGAAGGGCTGATCATGTCACCTCAACCTAATTGACAACTTTGAATCAGTCTCCAGAGCTGTGGATGAGGGTAAGGTGGTTCACACAGCCTATCTGGACCTTGCCATGGCCTTCGACACCACCCTCCAGTCTGGAATCATAGATAAATGTAACAAGCTGGTTATTAATCCCTATGTCACCCAATGGGCTGCCAACTGCTTTACTGACAGAACCCACACACATGCAAATGTAGGTGACACCGACTGCAGCCCCAGACAAGTGACAGTTGGAGTACCTCAGGGTTCAGTCCTGGGACCACTCTTGTTTGGCATCTACTGCTATGAAGTACAGTCCAACACTAAGGGACTCTGGCAAACAAAGGTCACGGATGACTGCACACTGGGAGCCAATATTGAATCCCCACATGATGTGTATATTCTACAGAAGGGCCTTAAAGAAATAGATGCTTGGTGCCTGAGCCATGGCCTCATGATAAATGCCAAGAAATGTATAGTTATCTCCTTTGGGAAGGGACATGTACCTGTGAAGTACCACATAGGTGGCAGTACACTAAACACCTAAAGTGTGATAAGAAACATAAGGGCAGAGATGGACAGTGGTCTCATCTTTGATAACCACATCGCCAAAACTGTCATGAAATCCAACTATGTGGCACAGCTCATCACTAAGGGCTTTACATCCAGAAAAAAGGAGGCCATCATCCCACTGTAGTCATCTTTCAGTAGACCTAGTACAGACTACAACGGCCCATTACGTATGTACCTCACAAGATATTTGCAACAACTAGAAAGGCTGCAGACATACCTCACTAAAAGAATCACAGGCCTAAACCAGATGCCCTATGCTGACCATCTGAAAATCATCCATCTGTCACATATCGTGTACTCAGAGGTGATCTCTGCTTAACATACAATGCTATGTCAAACCCACAGCTGTTGGGCATTCCAAACCCTCACAGCCACATCCTCCAAGGATCCAAACCTTGTCATCACAATGAACAATGCATGCTGGAGGGATGTGTTCCTGACCCAGAGACTCCCCAGACTCTGAAATAGACGGCCCATACATGTCAAGCAGAGTGCCTCTTTGGCCCTCTTCAAAAGGAACCTGGACGATTGGATAGGAGATAGGAAATTGTCCCTGGGGATCATGTCAGTTGCCCTGCTAGACAGGGGTCCAGGGAAGTAAATATTGTGGGAAGACATAGCCAGGGAATTGTCATGGCTAGGCATATATAAGCCATAGGGCCGATAGCCTAGTACCAACCTATGAACCTATGACCTACACTTTCCATTGCCAGCCTTGACAAGGCTGCTGATGTCATTCCCTTTGAAACACACCTTTAGGGAAAGAGTAGTCCAGTAATCTCCATGGTGCATGCTTTAACTGTGTAATGCTGTAGTGTGATGCACTAATTAGGTAGGAGTTCTAATCTCAGACATGACAACTGTAAATTTTTGTGTGTCTGTGTGTGTGTTTGTTTGCCTGTGTAGGGAACAATGCTTTTGAGGCCATTCACAGTCACTAAAACTTCCATTGCCCTACTTTGGCAAGCCTGCTGATGTCATTCCCTTTCAAATACACCTTTGGGGAAGGTCTAGCCCAGCAAGCTCCGTGGTGCATGCTATAATTGCATAATGATGTAGTGTGATGTACTACTTAGGCAAATGTTCTATCCCAGACACAAACACACTCGGCTAGGTAACAACCACTATGTTGGTAGTTCCCTGCATATTGCCCACAAATAGTAACCATGGTGTGATTGCAGTGGACTACAGAGGACATAGCACCCTGTCCCATCCCTACAATAGGCAAATTATTGCATACAGTGTTCCATCTCTATGTTTCCCACTGGATGCCTGCAACAACTATAGAGCCAGCAAATGTAACCCACAAAGGACATACCATGTCTTGTACACATGCCCTGTATGGACAGATGCCACTGACACCAGGGAATACATGCATCATGCTGTCAATGTAGGTACAGGGAAACCTGGTGTCCATTGCCAGTTCTCACCACATGAAGTCAGGAATGGTACATTTGATGATAACAATCTGTCTACACAACATGCCCCAGACACCCCGGGTAAACTTCAACGTGTCACACAACATGCATGTGGAATGTGTGCACATCCCAGATACCATCCATTTTATGGAATATAGAACACATAAATGGCAAGCATTGTACAGCACTGGCCACCCACAATAGCAACCCAGATGACTGGATGGTGAATACAATACCCACCTGGGTGGGCCAATCCAGACACTACACCACTGAGCCACAATGCAAACCATTGTCATGTGGCCTGATGCCAAGGTATACCCTTTACCTAGTCTTGTACAGCCTTCTGGCACAGCCAACCACTACACACTTGTGAAGCAATGCACCCATGCATGTTAGTACTGGCAAACCTGTGTGTGTGTGTGTGTGTGTGTGTGTGTGTGTGTGTGTGTGTGTGTGTGTGTGTGTGTGTGTGTGTGTGTGTGTGTGCGTGTGTGTGTGTGTGTGTGTGTGTGTGTGTGTGTGTTTTGATTTATTATGATTTGGAATCCATTCACATTCACTACTCCCATTGGCCTACTGAAACATGCCTTCTGATGTCAGACACATTGACATGCCCTTTGTTCATATATCATCCTGATAACCCCTGTGGTGCATGTGATATCTGCATATTACTGTATTGTAGCAAACTAGCTAGTTAGGAAGCCTAATCCTGACCCTGCTGACTGTGATAATGTATGTGATTCCCTGCAAGAGTGCGGCTGTGTCAACCTTGACACCTGTTCTTATGGACTGGCACGTGCACTACACCTAACATCCCTCCTTTATCACTTTTGCTGCTGTCACTCACCATCAAATACACCTTTGGACAACTCCCCAACATGGAAGTTCTGTGCTCCATGCAATAACTGTATAGACATGTAATAGCAATACATAGTCAGGCAGGGGGTTGAAAGCCTGTACTGGTAAGTGTGTGATACAAACATGCTTAGGTTTTACTCTCCTAACCCCTCCCTGTCTTACTTTGTCTCTGTCTGTCTCTCTCACTCCCTCTCTGGTGGATGTGGAGAAGTACACCTGCTTTGCTTATGCAGCAGCTTGTATTTTGTAAGTGAAGCTCATGATCAGCTGATGGCCCCTGTATGAATTGCAGTCCCCCACTAGCTGATTGCATGTGAAACAGCTGTGGTAACATTCCCATAGCCAATTGCAAGGAAACACACTACTATAACTATAAACATCCTGTGGACGTTGGCCCTTTTCACTCACTGTAAGCATGTCGGAGTTTGGCAAACAGCATCACAGATGATAGTGGGATGTACCTCTAACAACATACACTATGGAGACAGTCCAACAAACAGTAGAGGGATGTTCCAGACATGACTGCAGAATGCAGATGTTGCTTTTCTGCATTTGGAGTAATGTTGGTTTAACAGGGTCTGTGTGGATATGGCTGGTCTACATGATTGAATATCTGTCATGACAGTGTTAAGTGTTTGAGGAAACTCCCACGTGTTGGGTTATCTGCAGACTGGATAGTGTTTGGAGTCGTATGTGTCTTGTGTTACTCACAGATGACCTATCTTTGAACTGCAGAAGCATAATCGGAGGATTGCAGTCAGTACATGGTGACAGCTGAGAGTTACTGACTTCATATCCCTCATAGGACATATGTCACAACAAACCCTGTTACAACAGTAAATGTATGAGGTTATCACAGCAACATGTCAATACTGGCCCTGTGTTTGTGCCTCTAGCCAATAGTCTGTCAACCTTTGTACATATGTCATGAAGTAAGAGATGCATAAGTTCTGTACACAATTATTTATTGACATCATACCTGATAACAAGCTAGTGAGATATCAGACTGCTAGACATGTTATGTATAGCAGGGGTTATATTTCAGGACATCCCCCGGGCATTCTGTGGTTGTGTGTACAGTAGTGAGGTCTGTGTACTTATGTGATTGTCGACAGTATATGTATTGTGAATACATACCTTGGCCTGTGTACAGACTGTGGTAGATGTCATGGTTCTTGGTCCTGTTCCATCTGATGTTACGTGCTGCTGCATTGTATGATACCCTATCGCCTTACATGTTTGTAGGGCCAAACACACAGATGTCCCATACCACAGACAGGCATCGGAGCACACTGTGTCATGGCCCAGTATATGTAGGGTTAGTGTGTGAGTGGCACATACGAGGATGGTGTAGATCAGACAGTCCATATACTGTAGTATTAAGCTTGCTTATCATATGTGGCTGTGGCTGTGTTCACATTGGTTGTGGGTATGCACTTTCACAAAGGTGTCTCAAACTCTGTGCTGTGACATGCCTGTAGAGCCGGCTGTATTTGCAGGTACATGTGTATTCCCCCATAAGAAAAGTAGGCCAGTGTTGAGGCAGTCTGCCTGTAGTTTGCACAGTGCTTTGTTACATGCCTAGCAGCTTAATGTAATTACCCAGTGTGATGTTATGTCCAGATATTGGCCAGATGTACTGCTGACAGGCCACCATATCTGTCATGTATTTCTGACAAAGCAATGGGATGCTGTACAGATGTATGTCACTAACTAGAGGGTAGTATGTGGCCATGTGACTTCTGCACCACCGGTTATGTGTCAGGACAGACAGGAGTGTGTGAATGCATAAACTGTGTGGGCATATGTAGTCCAGAATTTACGTGATATACCCATTTACTTGACTGATAACATCCACATTGTCATGCTTGGTCTACATGTCTCGCACTAAGGGGATATGTGTATACCTCTGGACTGACCAGAGTGTGCCAGGCTGTCCAAATTTATTGGTCATATCTCTGCTGTAGTCCCCAGGATCATTACTGTGATATCAGTGGTACTGTACTATGATGACCTTAGGATGTCTGTCAGTAACTGATGGCATACAAGTAAATAGCAGATGTGACCTCCAACACACAACATTTCTTTTAAGACAACCCTTGTTACAGTAGCAACAGTCTACATATATACCTGCAATACAAACATGACGTCCCCTTGCACTAAGAGATTGAGACTAATGGTGCTGAGGTATGACTACACTCCATGTTCTGGACATATGGTAAACATATATGTGTGTGTGTGTGTGTGTATATATATATATATATATATATATATATATATATATATATATATATATATATATATATATATATATATATATGCATATATATATAAATAAATATATATATATATATATATATATATATATATATATATATATATATATATATATATATACACATACATACATAATGTACACACATACAGATATATATATATATATATATACATATATATATATATATATATATATATATATATATACATATATATATATATATATATATTTATATATATATATATATATATATATATATATATATATATATATATATATGATGTACACACACACACACACACATATATATATATATATATATATATATATATATATATATATATATATATATATATATATATATATATATATATGTATATATATATATATATATATATATATATATATATATATATATATATATATATATATATATATCTACAGAGATCTATATATGGCCATATATATAAAGCACTATACAGATGTATTTAAATACAGATATATGAATATATATGTGTATGTACATGTACACATATATCTACATATGTATATGTAGATATCCATATCCTTGTCATGTGAAAACATTACTGTTGTGTATACCTTCCCAGATGTATCACACCATATGTATCTGATATGTGTGTATTTACATATAACTACATATGTGATGCAACAGTAATATCACTAACAAGTACTACACAATTGTAGAAGTAACAGCAATTGTTCAATACTAATCGATATGTGTACTGACAGATTTATTGGAAACAAAAACAGCTGGCTTCACTGCTATTATGGCGTAGTGGTTAACTGCTGTGACTGTAGTGTACAGGGTTCTGGGTTTAAAACCTGCAAGAGCTGTTTCTTTTGTTGCTGAGCAGAACAAGGGCTGCTGGATACATAGTGGTTAAGGCAGCTTTGAGCAGCTTTAAGTGCATTTGCATGGGTTTGCGCAAAGCTAAGTGGTGCTAAGCTACGGTTAAACGTACGGGCATTTACATCATGTAAGATTCGCTTACCAGTGTGAAAATGTGTTTAGCTGTTATATTGCAGCAATGCTGACACCTGCTAAGCATGGCTCAGCCCTGGTAACCAGTGCTCACATTCCAGTCTAACATAGCAGGGAAATGACATCTGTAAAAAGTGTATGTAATGCCATGTACATACCATGCGTCTATGTGGTGTCATTACAGTAGCGAGGGGTGTGAGCCTCCTGTCTGGGACCCTTGAATATATATGGCTTGTACAACACTCTTATCCTTGTGAATGTGTTATATACAGGGGTAGTATCCCAAGTTATATGCAGTCACACTGGCATGTAGTGTATCATTACGTTACTACTGTTGACAGTGCTTTCCCAAGTAAGAGCAGATTTCTAATTGTAGTACTGGAAACAAACACCCCTGCATACAATGATGGACTCTGAGTCTTCACTGTCATGTTCCTGGTGTGTGAGCTGTGTCTCATTATATATTTCCTACTGGATAATGATCTGACATGTGAAAAATAACTGTAGACTACTGTGTGTATAGCACATGTCAGTGAGGGCTGCCATCATGTAGTAATGGCATACCTATAGGTGTCAGATGTCTGTCTGTCAACACATTCATCCTAATCCATAGCTAGTTGATGAGCTGATGTCTGTCAGTCCCTGTACAGATGTTCAGATGTCATGTATCCATCTTGGATATGTACAGGCAATCTATGCTTGACTGACACTGACAAGTCTGCCCAGCTGTGTTATAAATGCCACAGATGGGACTCAACACCCTGTACGCACCACATCCCATGGATACATCAACTTCACTATCACAGTCAGCAAAACATGCTTGGGTGCAGGTATCCAAGACAGACACTAACCATGTTATGTAATACATGTTGTATACATGTCAACTGGAGCACCTCACTGGTCCTCTGCAGGATGCACCCAGAGGACTGGCTGCTGCATTTCACTCTCATCCTGAGGGTCACCACAGTGGTGTCTGTTGATAGATGGCCTGCTAACACATGGCAGGTGACATACCAGTGTACACACATCCCCTCCACATCCCATCTCTCCATGGACAATAGCCTGTTACACACCTATGACCATCTGCACCGATGCACCCTAGTACTGATGAATGTGTACTTGTGCATTACTGAGAATATCAGTGTCTGTGTGTTTGTAGATCTTTAGCTGGGAATACCCTGAGGCACATCACACCCACCGCACCACCCATTGCCATAGTTAGATATGGCTGCTGCTGTACCGGACATTACATGTACCTTATTACACTCCGCTCCCTAAGGGCTACCTGGGCCTTGCAGTACCAGCACAACACTCTTGCACAAATGGGTTGATAGGCATGGGATACCAACTGAGTTCTGGCAAGTGTGTGTATGTGTGCACGTGTGTATATATGTAGGATACAGCATTCTGAGGCCACATACTCATATTACAAAATGCATTGCCACTCAGTATTAGGGACAGTGATGTTGCTGCCCGTAGGATAGGCATGACAAAGCATCACCCTACTATGCCTGTGACATATGCATTAGATACATATCCCTGTAGTAGCATTCTTAGGATGGACAAGATGTTGTATTGCAGTCCTGGTCAATGTGTGATGGTGGTTATGTCAGAGTGTCATCATGGGTTCTAGTGCATACGATATCCACAGTAGGGTGTTGGTGCTGGGTATACTGTCATTACACCATGGTACCCCTGGTACATGTTCCATGTACGACTGTATGGTGACCACTGTCACCATCAACCATACAGGTAACTGATAACATTATCCAGCCCAGTTATGCATGTGCTGTGCGCAACCTACCTCTAACACAATGGACACACTGAAAAGGTAGTTAGCACTAATAGGCCCAGGTCTTTAAGATGTGTGTCTGACTGCTATGTCTTTTTCAATGTATATATGATGGTATGTCACACTATGTATTGTCTATATACATCCATTACATCCCCCATTACCATACTGTACAAGTGTGAGGATGTTCTGCATGTAACATGTAACCTGGAACACACCTCATCCTAAAAGCTGTGTGGTGTGTGCAATTAAAGCCACACACATCAGTAGCACTACTTACCTAGGTAGGGGTCTAATCCCAGTGTTGCCAAGTAAGAGTGTGCATGTATGTGGAGGGATCATACTTCATGTTGCAGAATATACATGTCCCATAGGGTCATCTCTCCATGAACTGCGTGACATATGCTAAAATGTCACATGTATCCTGTGGACATACATTGCATCACAACTACTGTTAACTGTGTAAATAGCTCTTCCCCACTGTATAGGTGTGCAGCAATACTGGAGTTGGTATATATAGCTGTGTGTGGCTGTTGTGGACACAGCCAACATAATTTCTGTTACTACTGAGTGTATCCCTCTGTGTAGCTGGCCATGATACTGTATAGTTCATGTTAACAGATTAGGCATTTGTCTATCACACTATCTGTGGTTCTACAGCACCTGTCACCTTCCAAAGGGTACGGGTTTGCCACCCACTCCAGAATACATATGTTTACCATGTTGAGGATTGCACTACATTGGGGAAGGAGACATATACCCTGATGCTATCATCGTCGACGACATTAAACTAGCGGGCTGCTTTTTCCACAATGTGTTGTTCTGTGTAGTCTGGCTTGGTGGAATTACATAGGCTACAATGAGTTTCTTGCACAGGTGCATACATCCATGTGTACAGTATTCTCTGTGTAGTGCATTAGCACCTAAGCCTCTGTGTGTGTTATACACAAAGATGTGGTGTGTACCACCCAGTACAACTACCATTGTCCACTGTAGAAGGGCTGCTAAGAGCAGCCAGCATGCACTCACCTGTATACATACCACCCCCAGACCTATCAGCCATGCGGCACAGGCAGTAACTGCTATACAGACGTGTGACATGTGATCACCTGTACCCAGGATATGTGCAGCCAAGGTGTCACCACAGTGCCATACCCCTTGTGAGATATGACAGCAGACTATCCTCCTGCTGACACATGGACACCTACAACACAAATGGAAAACATTATGGAGACCACAATCACTCAGTGTTAATAATAGCTATAATGCATCATGGCTGGACATCTACACTACCTGACATGTAAGAATGAAATGTTACACAGCAGTACATTAGTACATTGTAGTACAGTCACCATGTGCCTCTGCACCATACTAGCTTGTCCCTGCATCGATGTTATGTATGACAGGGATGTGGCACAGGTATCATCATATGCACAGGGTGTGTTGTTGGTTTGCCAGAGACCTAGGGTGGGCCATACATTTGACACCATGTGTGTGAGTGAAGGGTTGTAATTACTGATATGGCCATGGTGATATGGTGTGTGTAGTTATGGGGTCACCCTAGGTGTGTTTGTATTGTGTGAGTATGCATGCACACAATTCTGCCATGTGGCTGACTTATACAGGTGTTTGTTGGACAGCTGCAGACCATACCTGGCAGAGTGTGCAGTTCACTGCCTCTGGCCATGGACACGAGAACTGTGCCTGCCAGGGGTTCCATGGGCATGTCTAGATAAAAGCCTCGATATGCTACCCTCCCCTGATGATGACATATGTCCACTAGAACCAGGTCCCTCCTGGGACTGGCCAGGGCCTTGTGCACATGGGCTGCTGTGGTGTGGTATGGGCAGCATGCCCCCTGCAGTGTTAGGGATGGTACTGCCACTATGGGAGCAGCTTGGTGTCCTTGCACGTCCATGTCGACCTTCAAATGTTGGTGTTGCTGGCCTACATCCACGTGGCTATCATACCACTCCCACACATGCTCTAGCACAGACAATTCACAGTCAAGGAGTCCCACCATCTTACCCCACCATCTATACATGACCTCTGTAAAATAATGGACGGCTCCTGCAAGATCACGGATGTTGTCACTTACAGCTGAAAGAGCAGCCCTCTGCAGTCTCAGACCCTGTCTGGTGTACTGTTCCATACATGCCTGTGCCTCCATGATAGCCTGAAACATGTTTCTGGTGGTAACAGATGTGGCACGTCTGCCAGGGGCACCATGACCAGCAGCCCTTTCAAGGGCACCCCTGTGCATCTGCCTATGTGATACCCTGCTGGACAGCTATGGCTGCTTTGTCCAGACACAGCAGCCATAGATACCACACTGTCCTGTGCACTGCCACCAACCACCAACTGCCCCTCTGCTATGGCCACTGGTGATGGGTTATCTATAGGCACTGTGATTGTGTGCGAGGATGGGGTGGATAACAGGGGGATGTCAAACAATGGCGCAGTTTTGGCCTCTGACAGCCCCACCTGTGCCTCAACACACCTCTCCTCTCATCATTCTCAGCATCTGTATGGACACCAACATCAGATTGCCTGCAGGACGGACCCTGACCCACCTCGCCACCTGCGAGGGGAAAACAAAAAACACACTTTAAAACCTGTACATCATTGCTTAACAGTACACACACACACACACACACACACACACACACACACACACACACACACATACACACACACACACACACACACACACACACATCCTGACATTCCACCATAATACCTACCTGTCCCTGAGTTTGCAGACTATCCCAAGTTTATTCTTTTAAGTTCCCCTTCCTGCATCACACTTCGAAACTTACACTCATTAATACCAATCATTAATGTATCATTCTTCTAATTGCCTAGACAGGTGATCACAAAACATGACCTGTTACTCCATTACCTCTTTGACTTGATTGGCATCGGTTTTACAAGGACTCACTGCTGTCATCCAGTGTTCACCCTGGGTATGTCCAGACATCATTAGCATGGCCCCCATATGTTAGGGGCTACTACAGTCACTCAATAATGTCACGCACTGGAGTGTCATATGTAACTATTGCTCAGTAGATGCAAGATCTGTTGCTCTATTAACTTATTATGTGGACAACCATAATATTTGGATACACTCACTGGTGTTGTCCAGTAAATCCCCAGTGCATCTGTAGTGCTGCATACGTGGGTATTCTTTCACCTCCTTTCCATTGGTTGCAATTATAACAGTATACTTGGTGTCTAGTTTCCCTCCCAATGCATGTTCCATGCTACAGACCTTATTATACTATCACCTGTCCTGAGATTACATATCAGACAAGTATTAATGGTGTCTCTTGTGTCAGGCATGTCCATATACTGCACAATTTCAAAAGGAAGTTGAGACGTATGAACAATCCCACAATCACGCATGTGCATACATAGACACACACACAAACACACACACACGCATACACACACACATCCTACATACATCAACCCCCTCCACTTCACCAGATTTCACTTACAGACAAAATAACCTCACACCCCCCACCCCACACACACTTAAAGGTGAGGTTGCATGAAGATATTACACACAGACCTCCCATTACCCATCTGTCAACATGCATAACATATGGTACTCAACAGCATGCAGTGCAGCTATAGACAATACATGCTAACAATAGTATACATGTGTGTGATGCATGGGCTGTGTTTGCAGTTGATGTCCCTTCCCATGGAAAACACTGCGCCCATGTACACAGTATTGCTGTGCACCTGTTCAGTACCCTGCCATGTACTATGCAGCATACCTCACAGGTGTACACACCATTACTGAATGCTTATTACTGTGTCAGTTATATCTGCTCTACTGCTCACAACCCTTATGTATTTGTCCAAAACATACCTGGGATGATATAGGGACAGATGTCATTTGTGAATGCCTGATGTCTGATTTACAGATGTCATCATCAGTGATGCATGTATGACCAATATGATACAATTACACTGACAACCATCAAACCTTAACGGGGTTATGGGGAGTGTACAAACCCTTATTGATATGACGTCCTCTTCCTTGATATGCCATGGGACCACATTACTGCATATGTTAACATTACATGAGCCTGATATGTGACATATGTCCTGCACAATTAATGCAGTGTCAAACAAATGTGTTAGTTGTGCTGATGCTGATACAGTTCATGGATGCATATGTGTGCACTCCCTTATCATGATGGTTTTTTGCACCTACTGTTATGTGTACTACAGCAGTCACTATTCCTGGCAGAGGTATACTAGCATGGGTCATCTGCATTTGTCAGTATTTGGTCAGTCTGCCATACACATGTCTCCCAACTCTGCGTGATTGCAAGATCAACTCATGTGCACATCCCTTGGAGTTCATACACAGTCATCACTATTGCTGTGGAGTCAGGGTTATGTCTGCCACAGTTCCTAACCCTAACTGTGTACAGATACAGCCATTCATAGCATCCTTTGGATCCCTGCTGCAGTGCACTGTTGTGTCATGATGACACCCTCTCCCCACCTTCAGCCTTTTTGCAGATGCTTGACAACTATGGTCTACACATGTGTCAGTTTGTAGTGTTCCAAACACTGAGCACCACGTGTAAAAGCCTAGTCCCAGCTAATGAATGGCAAATATACAGGTGTACACTGCCACTGGCATGGTACCGATGGAGATGGTGGGCCTGAGGTGGGGTGAGGTGTTGGTTGTGCAGCACATGCATCTTACGTGATACTGTCTGTAGTTTTCCAAAGTGGTCGTGGTACACCAGTACACATTGCAATGCATGCCTTTTGGGGACCTTTTCTGTTATGCATACACTACCTGTAGAGAGGCCAGGCTGATGTTTCTTGTGGTATAACTGTCCCATCTGATTACCCTAACCCATGGGCCACACATATGCAGAGTCCAGGCAATTGCTGACATGGGTACTGCACAGCTAATACTTGCTAGACATTCCTGCAACTCCCTCAGTGTTGTGGTATGTTACTAGGCAGCCTGCATGACAGGTTTGCTACATGTGACATCATCTGTCTTGGATGGCCATCTGTTTATTTCCTAGTTATTCCTGTCCCATACATCCTCACCACATACATGACTGCCTGCACTGTTTGCCATGATATATGCAATGGTGAGGTAGGGCTAAATGTCCAACTCCTGGGTGCTACCTGTTGGGTATGGGGTCCACACAATGGCATGTAAGATGTATGCAAGCCATGGCTGCCTCTGTTGCAGGTTAGTAGGCACATTTGATGGCCAAATGTATTGGACAGCAGACCATTTCTTGGTGTGACATTGGGGACATGTACTTGCTGGAAGGTGCATTTTCATGACAAATGCTTGCGGACCATACCTCAACAGCTGCTTCCACTATATTTTATCTGTAGTGTGTGCACACATATGCTTCCAGTATTTGTGAAGGTATGTATTCCCCATGTTTGCTGTCCTAACATACGATTCCATATTACACATTCATTGCTCATGTTAGGACTGCATTGCAGGTTGTAAGGGTTGTGGACTGCAGTATTGTGATATACAGTAGTGTAGATCTGAAATGGTTGCCATTGTAATACTGGTAAATACACTGTTGTAGCACTGTATAAGGGTGATGTTTCACACATGTCCCTATTGTAGGCCATTTGTCCCACCATTATGTTCATCTATGTGCACACATGTTGCAATGACAGGATGTTAGTTGTATTGCAGGAGTCTGACATACCCTTCAGATACATCATCATGGTGACCACTGTGATGCAGTGCAGTTAACAGCAACAATACATGAACATGTACAACATGCATTATGAGTAGGTGTGTTAAATGTGTGCATGGAATTTACCATGGCCATAACATGACCAGTGCATTGGCAAACCTGAACAACACCATAGTCACCAGCTACAGGCTGCTGCCTTGGAGGTATACCATAGGGACCTACATAAGTGTGTGAGAGATGTGATGTCATTAGCCACAGATGTAGTATTGGTACAGGGTGGGTGCAGCATTACAGCACATCAACTGTACAAGCCCACAATACTACAGATTATGCACATTGTTTATTACTACTACGCAGCAACAGACTATATATATTTCATCTCACATATGCATGATCTAACTGTACAGATGTGGATGGATACACAACAGTGGTCTACTGATGTGCCCTGTGGCCTTACCTGCAAGCTCCCTTGCCATTGTTTAGCAGCCACCTCCACTATGCTATCCACCAGGTGTTGTTTGTGTGTGTGTGTGTGTGTGTGTGTGTGTGTGTGTGTGTGTGTGTGTGTGTGTGTGTGTGTGGGTGGGCAGGTGCCCTGAGGCTGGCAAGGAGCTTCTCAACATGTGTCAGGGGGGCTGGATGGCATGACCGCCCTGTTGTGAGCTGATCCCCCCTGACTGCAGCAGCACGCCGATGAGCATTGCGAATTAGGTCTGTGCAACGATGCCAGACCTCCTCATAACTGTGGTTATGCAGGCCAACATCATTTACCCTGTGGACAAGATCATTCCACAGTGTGGTCCACTCCTGCTGCTCATGGGCTGTTTGGCTGAACAACACCTGGTAGTGCTGTACCAGGTGTGAGCTGATGACATCATTCTCCTCTGCTGTGTAAATGGGAAGCCTCTGACTGGACATCTTGCCTGAAAGACATAAAGATGGAAACAGGTCTAAGGACCTCATACAGCAAGGTTATCATAGTTTTTAGTACACATCTCTGCCCCCCTACCATATCTGCAACAACAATCTCATCACACAACTCAATAGGTATGTATAAGAATACCTATCATTGGGACATATATCGCATTATACAACACTTTGTGCTATATGTCTGTAGTCATGTTCCCTGTGGGGACACTATCATTGGTGGTCTGTTAGGAACAATGTCACCTGCATGCAATTGTAAGGGCCACTATGGTTCCATATATACATGTGGTCTGTTTGCTATGTGATTGCTGCACATCTGTTTTGAGTTATTGGGGATATCAATGCATGCTGTTGGACATGATCCGGGAATGTGTGGACTATTACTGCCCACATATGTTCTATAACAGTGACACAATAGCAAGTTTAGGGAACAGTTTCCAGCAGAACCACCTCACACACCTCATCTCACCATGTTACCAGGCCACATCTCATGTGGGACCCACCCTGGGGCCACCTCATCTACTGGTCCTGCACTACCTTCAGGTGGATCCACCTCAGGGGATGGTATTCACCCCCCCCGGGAGCACACACAGACAAGATCCTGTCACCTGAGGTCAGGTCCAGTGTCTGGTGCCTAGGGAGCTCCACAGAGGCTAGGGGGATGTGCTACAGCACCTTGAGGCCTTCAGTACACACTCACAGGATCCACATGCTCCTCCTGCTCAGCCTCCAGCCCAGGCACCAACAGGGCCATGAAGCTGATGTTGTGACTGGCCATGAGTGAAGGCGTTGGTCCCATTGTTTCCATATGGGGCTCATGGGGCTTCCACATCGCAGGCAACACTCCCCATCTAGGGTGTTTACCCACCACATGTGTCATATACCTCCCCTGTAGGCTGTCTTCTCTATCTTCCAACCCAACTCACCTCCACAAATATACCTGCTGTCCTTCCCCAAATTCCCAATCCCACCTTCACAAACTAGGGCAATGTATTCCAACATGGGGTTCACACCTGACATAACCATCCATTTTGCACACACTTACTGCTGTATATATATGTGTGTGTGTGTACTGATATGTGTGATGTTCCCTCACACATATCATGCAGCACTGTCATGCAAAAGTGGGGGACATGTATTTATATAATGTGTGTGTCTTGTATATATGTAGACATACACACACACACACACACACACGCACACACACACATATATATGTGTGTGTGTGTGTGTGTGTGTGTATATATATATATATATATATATATATATTTATATATGTATATATATATATATATATATATATATATATATATATATATATATATATATACACACACACATATATATATAGGGTGCATTCAGACATCAGGTCCTGCACAGCTGCACTATTCTGCCTTGCTAAAACACAGGTGCCACATGTGGACACAGCCTAACATTAGGGGGGTATAAATAGGGACAGATTTCAGGTAAGCCTATTACACACCTATAGCATTTCTGCATGCTACATTACATGTTAACATGACTGGCCTGCAAGTGGTGGGCTCTGGAACCCATGTGACCATCATAACGGCATTACCTCCACCACTGAGCTATTGGCCACACTAATATACATGTCTTGCATTACACAACACACACTATGATGGCTTACATCTTATCAGTCAGTGCTGATCTGCACAGTTGACAGGTATGGCCCACTACCCACAGGGACAGACCCGATTGTGCTTAGCAGTTGTTCAGCTAGACATCATTACAACAACACCTGCTGGCACATATAAATTATTCCACATCATCTATCCCATTATTATGGACCAAGTAATACATTCAATTACATGCATGTATACTTCACATACCTGTTGTGGGAATGATGTCTCTTCGGGATAGTTTGCTGTGTGGATGGCTGGATGGATGTGATTTTCTTTTTTTGTTTTTGTTTGCTATATTTGCTTTTTTTGCTTTCTCTCTCTCTCTCTCTCTCTCTCTATATATATATATATATATAAATATTTATCTCTTTCTCTCTCCACTAAATGGAGTGAGCTGCTTGAATAGATTGCAGCATGGGTTTTGTAGGGGATGCACATGATCAGGTGATGGTTTCTGCATGAGTGAGTGTCCACCACTTGCTACCTGCATGCAGCATGCTGTGTAGTACTTCCAATTACCACTGTCATGGCAACCCACTACTATAAATTCCTGCATCATGTGGGCATGGTCCATTTACCTTTCCTGTATGTAGGACATCCTTCCTGTGTGTGGGCAGCAGTGGTACAGACAGCAAGTAGCAATACTTCTTACAAGATGACTTGCAGACTCAGGACAGTTACATATTTGTATAAGATTCCAGACCTGTAGACAGTGTGAGGAGTGTTGTTATATACATTGTACAGCACCAGTGTTACAGGGTTTGTGTGTGCATACTAGTTTAGCATAGAATGCAGTCTGTCTGCATAGCTCTCAACTATGGGCCTATCCACATGATGGCCAGAGAAGTGCCTGTTATGTTTTGTCAGTCCACCACACAGGTCTTGTGTCAGATATATCACTGGCATTGCGTGTGTTGAGTGCTATCAGTACATGGCTACATCCCTTTGTGATTCTGACTTCATATTCCTGACTAAGGGTATGCTGCAGACTATACTGTAACACCAGCAACTTTCTCAGTGTATAACAACACTACTTCACATATGGCCCTGTGTTCCGGCCTCTGTCATCCACCTATATACCAGGCTTTGTCCATATGACATGCAGTAAGAGGTTGTTATGTAGTGGCCTGTGATTATGTTGTGCTGCCATTCCTGCCAACATTACAGTGCTGTTGTGGTCCCCACACAAATTGTGGGGTAGGGTACATATATATGTGGGCTTCAGCTGCACAAAACATGTGTATCTTTCTGCAGTCCAGAGGTCAGTATATGTAACAGTGTTGTTTGCCCTGTAAGTCAGTCTATGAGGGAGGGGTATTCACCATATATAACCTAGGCTGTTACGTGTGAGGGATATCTGTAGCAAGCCGCCTTAAGGTATATGGCTGTACATTTCTGTACAATTCACCTTGGGAACATTGGTGGCCTAGTGCTTACTGTCATACAGACTGTTTTGTTTGTCAGTGTGGTAGTGATGTTTTCAGTTAAGCATTGTTACATAAGAGATACATCCTCATCGTGGCAACATAATTCTTTTCCCCCTAGGGGTTGAGTACAGTGTGTAATTCGAGGCTGCTGAACTATACATCGGCATTAGTTACTGTTGACTGATTGTTATCTTGTGACCTAGTCTTTTTTTACTGTTGTACTACTTGAAGGCCTTGGCCTGGACAGCAACATATGTTATGCTTTCGGATTACTGTATAAAATGATCTGCTTGAGAGTTGCATTACTCAGTTTGTATTTCAAAGACCTAACAGCTATATGACATGGGATATACAACTGTAATAGTACATAAATACACATTTCTTATGAATGCAAACCTGTGTGTGCTGTCATATCCTTCAACTTCTCTGTGGGTATAAGTTTCATGCAACAATTGTTTTTTGTATGAGTTAATCATACACTGTCCATTTGAAAAGGTGGCAGCTGTAGGAATACTGGCTGTTCAATCTGCTGTGCACCCTCTAAATATGTATCTTCCTATTCATATATATGTGTGTGTATGTGTTTTCACATATCTATATCTCTCTCTCTCTCTCTCTATATATATATATATATATATATATATATGTATATATCTATATCTATATATATATATATATATATAGATAGATAGATAGATAGATAGATATATATATATCTGTATCTGCATATATGTGTGTGTATATGTATCTTTGGAATGTTTATTGCTTCCACATTGTACATTCTTTATGGTAGACAGACTCTAATGCAGGATATTTTATTGATACCATCCTGACATCATACAGGTGGGATGGATTACTGTTAATGTCTTGTGGCCAATTTGTGTAGGGTCATGGGTATGGGACTTGCAACAGTTGGTAATGTGTTGCAGGGCAGATCTGTTTGGCTGTGGGGAAGGGGGTGATATTAATACTTGCAAGAGATATTTAGCTTGGCCCCCTTTACCCCCATTAATGGTGTCTTTGGTCATATATGTATTTGTAATGTTCTCTTTTATATCTATAGATATATATCTGTATATACAGATATATATATATATATATATATATATATATATATATATATATATATATATATATGTATATATCTATAGATGTATGCATAAGTATATATATATATATATATATATATATATATATATATATATATATATATATATATATACACACACACACACACACACACACACACATACATCTACATGTATAAATACATTTCCTGTACTGTTGAATGACTATGCTGGATGATATGTTTGTGAAAACATCAGGGTTATGCAAATTTAACATGGCTTAGTGGTAAATCACTTTGGCTATGTTGTGCAGGGTTCTGGGTTTGAGCCTTGCAAAGACTGTTTATTTTGTTGCTGGGCAGAACAAGTGCCACTGGATACAGAGTGATTAAGACACTTTTAATCTGTTATAAGTGGGTTTGCGTGAATGTAAGCACTGCTAACTTCTGGTTACAGTTTCTTATACTCAGTTAGCTTCTACATTGCTTAACCTGTGCAGGCATTTCTTACTCTGCGCAAACAGGATTATACCAGCTTACTCCTGCTTAGAAGTGCTTACTCCCACTTATCTCTGCACTAATTGAGACAGAAATGTAACATGGTTCTTGGGAAGATGGTGGATTTGGAGACTCTATGGATTTATCATTCATTATTGTTAAATTTAGCCTGTTTGATAAAAAAAAGTTTTTATATTATTATATTTTAAATATTGCTCTTATAAACTTGGGGTGTTGCTAGGGTAACGGGATTTGTTTTTATGTACATTTTCTGAAGGATTTGATCTCTGACACTCATATGTTTGCCATTATTTCAGACTTCATTGATTAGATCATCCCAGTGATTTGTCAGGGTAAATGAGGGACAGGCCAGACGTATGTGTCACATATCTGGAAATTCTGCATTGATCTATGCTGTTAGGGGTATGCAAACCCCTATGAGTGGTCTTGCTCATTGTAATTGCCAAACAGCAGTTCTTGACTGCGGGCTTCATGTATATTGTGAGAGCTGTGCTCTCAGACATGCCCCCTGCACTTGTCCATGCTCCGTGTCCATTTAGGAACTGAGGCAGCGCACCTTCATTACTATGCATGGAGCGCTGCCGTGCTGCTCCTAAATGATTGCTTCTATGCAGGAATATGCTATTCCTGCACAGAACTTTACTGAATCCTGGAGTTAGTTTCTTTGCCTCCATATGGCACTCAGTATTCTTGCACTATATTTATGCTATTGTTCTTTTACAGGACTTTGTTCAGCTTTGCTTTATGGTTATGGTTTCCAGTATTCTCATCATTGCTGATATTTTTTGTAGTCTGCGGCTTAAAATGGTCCTTTTTGCATCAGTTTCTCAACTGTGAACAAATGAGCAAGCTAATAAATTGTAATTTAAAAAAGATGCCAGTCCCATCCAAGATCTAGCAAACAGCAATGGTACAGTAACAGTTCAAAACTGGAGCCTTTTATATGAATAATTCCATGCATCTACCACTTTTCCATTTAATCCTAATGTTGGTCAGTATTATCGTTTTCTACATTATTTTCTAATTCCAGTTGTTTCAGCCATTTTATAACCTATGCAGTGGTGCAGTGGTAGCTTTGTCGTCTTACAGCAAGAGATTCTCAGTTGGAGTGCCTTCTGTGTGGAGACTGCATGTCCTCCCTGCATTTGTGTGGGTTTCCTCCGGGTTCTCTGGTTTCCTCCCATGTTTTAAAGACATGTGTCTGGAGGCTTTCTCCTTGGGCCTCAGCTGAAAATTGGATTTGTTCCAAGTCGGACTTTCCCAGTAAACAAATGTTAAATAAAATAAATAATAAAATTAATATGAGGTGAAGTGATACTTATATGTGACCAGGGTAGCAGTTTGGGCACCTGAGTTGTTTGATATATTATTACATACCAACAAAATGTTCCTGTGACATAAATAATTCCATTTTTTTTCTAATCTGTATACCTAACAGTTATGTCCGAAGTGATATTGTGACAAAATGCCAGAGTATAATAAAAAGTCCATGGAAAAGTTATGATGTTCTTAGGGAGGGCAACACTAGCAAAATGTGAAACATGATGTGTGGAGGTATTTGTTAAGCTAGTGCAGAATGCAACAGCCATTGGGATGATGCCAAAAGTTAATGGATTTCATAAACACATAGCAGGCTAAAACAGTATATGCCTCTTAACTTACATTTGCAAAAATACAGCATTGGATTAACAACTAGGTGATATTTATAGCTAAGAGATGTTGAGACTGTACAAATCCAGATGCATTAATCCCTTCTCTATTTCTTTCAAATTCATATGCCTCCATTTCCTACTACTACTTCAGAATCATACACTTGAACAGACACACCTCAGTGCGGTGAAACTGTATTCTATATTTAGAAGGGATGATGAATGTGATAGACAGCATAATGCAATGACATTTAGGAATTTGTGGAGTCTGAGGCAATATGCAACAACTATTTTGCAGAATTATGCTTTTGCATCCCCTACTATGATTATCTGCAGTGATATGAGGGGTTATTTTCTCAACAGCTATGAGATGCATGTTTCACAATATAGCAGCTCCAAAATAAATAAAAAAAATCCACATATACATAAACTCTCCATCCATTGACTACAATGTACTAACTGCCCTCAATATCCCTTCTTATTTATAATGAAATTTGTGGTGCACAATCTTCCAGTATCAATCATATTCCGGACAGCAGAATGATACATTCTCCACATCAGAATGTTTAATGTTTTTACAAAAAGAAAAATGTCCATCATCCTCTCACTCTGCATACTAGCTTACCAGTACCTACACCTCCATACTTACCTACTACAAACATGTCTTCATCACTGCACCAGAGGTCATCCTAACTTCTCTGTAGCCTGTTGTTAACCATCGCAAAGTTCCCCCCTCAGTGGTTTCCCAAATAATGATAACATAATTCTTTCTTACAATCTTAGCTCAGTTTTTAATGTAGCATCTACAAATTCCTATCTCTTCCACTATATCACTTTCCTAATGTGGAATTTTCTTTGTATCATTTTGTACAACTGTAAAATAACCATTTATAAAAGGAATGCACAATGACATTTGAGCTGTCATAAACTCACTCATTAGAAAAACTGTTTAGAAAGTTATGCCTAGCAATATTATTAAATGCAGCTTTGCATTTAATTTACTGAACAAGTCTTGTTAAGTTCATCCAAGTTCCAAATTGTTTACATCAAATTGGCATATTTCCATTTATAAGACATCACATCATGAAAATTAACATTTTATTGCATATCTGTGACTATTAAAATGTAACATCATTAGTAAAATTGACTTTTGACATGTAGCCGTGTAGTAACATATAAATAAAATAGTCTCAACTTTTTGTCACAAAATAACCATTCCAAAGTAAGAACTTTGTTCATAGTTTGATGAACATTTTAACATTTGTATGCCATTTTACACATTTACATCTCTTAGATCTCATGTTACTATACGATGTTAACATATATTCATCCAAATGAGTGCTTCCTGCAAAAGTTATGGAAAAATCAAACTAGTAAGAAAATAGTTTAAGACAAAATTGTGTGGCATTACATGTGTTCTCTGTATGTTTCATAAGATAAGTATTCTGAAAGGTTTGGTTAAAGAATGTATTAAAGGTTAAATGTTCAGGGCCAGCAGAGTAGCAATCTCTGATGAAACTTTCATTCCAAATGTATTGAGTTTCCTAGCCAGGGGGCTACCCTGAGAAAATTAATTTTATGCTGTTGTAATTTCCTACCATTAACTAGACTTATTTCAGGTTATAATTCTAAATATTACAATGTCCATCATTGTATTCATAAACAAACGATTTCCACAAAGTAGGTGAAATTAAATAATTTAGAGTACTTATGTCCAACTGTTTATATTGAATATAACTTGCATTTATTTTAATTAAATCATGATACAGTATTGATAATTAAACTGTTGGACAAAAGGAGCAATATTGCAACACAGAAAGTTATTCAAATATAGTAATGCAGAGTATGCTAATATATGTACAGTACATCTTTCAAATACCAATACTGATGAGGGAACTAATAAATTTGAACACTTTAACACTAAAGATAAATTTCATTCAAGGCCTGCTATAATGCTCGTATACTAGTAGCTTGCAACACACTTGCTCATTGCCATTTGCTCTTCATGGCAACTGCCCTATCTCCCCCTGCCATAATCCTTCTTAATTACTTAGTACTCCAACCACTTGACCCTACCAAACTGCATAACCCTATCAGAGCCCTAACTCTAACCCTAAATTATCAACAAGTTAATTCAATATTTAAAGTAGCACTTTAAAAATGTTAACAACAAATCAATAACAAACCCTTTTGCACATAATTTCTTATAATGTCAGAATGCCTATTATAATAATTTAATAGCAAAATTATGTATCATTTTGCCAATACAGATACAAATGAAAATTACATAAAAAGTATAAGTACATATTTTTAAAGAAACATATTACATTTAACAAAATAGTATAGTATATTTTGAGCTTGTAAATCAAGAAAATACCGGTTACCATATAGTTATTTAGTTGTGCAATGGCATATCCATTCATTTGTTTTACAAAAGGAGTTATTTAATGGAAACATGATTTTACTTCAAATTCAGAGTACTGCCAAGTATCTAGAAGATGTGTTGATTTTAACTTTTATCAGCTTGTAGCTGATAATACCTTTCACAAAGAACAAGACATCACTGAAACTCTATCAGCCTCTTGAAAGTGATTCATCAGATGTCAAGAAGAAGCTCTATCAGGTTTTAAGGCAAAAACAGAAAGAAGATAGTTGCAAATGCCATTCATAAGAGACATCATAGGTTCATAGATTCATAGGTAGGTACTAGGCTATCGGCCCAAGGGCCTAAGTAACCCTAGTCAACAAGGTTCCCTGGCTTATGCCACCCAAGAAAGTTATTTTCCTGTGCCACTGTCGAGCAGAGCCACAGAAGTGATCCCTGGGGTGTATTTCCTATTTCCCATCCACTCATCAAGATTTTTCTTGAAGAGTGCTAATGAGGAACTTTGCTTGACATAGATGGGTAGCTTGTTCCAGAGTATGGGAAGTCTCTGGGGCAGGAATCTATCCCTCCAGCATGTCCTGTTTATTGTGGTGACAAGGTTTAGGTCCCTAGAGCATGTAGCTCAGAGGGACTGGGATTTATTTAGGTGTAGCATGTCCAAGAGCTCTGAGTTTGACATAGCTTTATATGTTAGGCAGAGATCACATCGGAGTAGGCGATATGCTACAGAGTAAAGCTGGAGTTTTTTGAGATGGTCACTATAGAGCATCTGTTTGAGACTTGTAATCCTCTTTGTTAGGTACTTCTGTGGCCTTTCCAGCTGCTGCAGATGTCTTGTGAGGTACATTTCAAAAGGGGCGTTGTACTCTATAATGGGTCTAATGAGTGTCGAGTAGAGGGGAACAATGACCTCTTTTTTCCTTGATGAGAACTCTTTTGTGATGAGGTGTGCCATGTAGAAGGACTTCCTGACTACTGTGGTGATGTGATTATCAAAGGAGAGACTACTGTCCACCTGGGTCCCAAGGTCTCTTATCAAACATTTGGTGTTAAGTAGACTGCTGCCTATGTGGTAGTTCATGGGTACAGAGTTTTTACCAAAGGGGATGACAATGCACTTTTTGGCACTGGGCTTGAGGCCATGGCTCTGACACCAGGCATATGTCTCAGTGAGGCCCTTGGGTAGGATGTCCACATCATTTGGGGACTCGACTATGGCTCCTAGTTTGCAGTCTTCTGTGAACTTCATTAGCCTGAGGCCTTCTGTGCTAGCCTGTATTTCAGAGAAGTAGATACCAAACAGGAGAGGTCTGAGGACCGAACCCTGTGGTACTCCACTTGCCACTGGTTTGAAGTCAGATTTGGTGTCTGCAACTTTTACGGTGTGGGTTCTGTCAGTGAACCAGTTTGCAACCCATCTTGTGACTTAGGGATTTATACCTATTTTAGTGAGTTTAGCTATAATTCCAGAATGGGGGATGGTGTCGAAAGCCTTGGCTAGGTCAAGATAGGCTGTGTGAACCACCTTACCCTCATCTATGGCTTTGGTGACTGCCTCAAAGAAGTCAATCAGGTTCAGGAGGCATGATCTGTTTTTCACAAACCTGAACTGGGTGGGTCCAGAGTTTGGAGGTTACCCAATGTCTTTGTTTATGAGTTCCATGATGATACATTCCATGGCCTTGCAGACCAGGCTCGTCAGGCTAATAAAGCAATAGTTACCTGGATCAGTGGTGGCTCCCCCTTTGTGGAGTGGAATAATTGTTGCTGTGTGCCATTCATTGGGCACAAAGCCTGATGTGAGGCTATGATTGAACATGGTGCTTAGGTGGGGAGCCAGTTCATTCTGTAGTCCATGTAGAACGCAGCCTGGGATGTTGTCCAGTCCCATGGATGCTGTGTTTTTGGCTTTAGTGAGTGCAGCTTTTACCTCCTTAGTTGTGATTACAGGGACTCTGCATTTTTTCTGTATAGATATGGGGTCCTTTAGGGAGTGAGAGGGGGGGGTAAAGTTATCACTGAACCTACCTGCCAGGATGTTGACAATATCAGTTGGTTCTGTAATTTTCATGCCGTTGTGCTGTAACTCAGAGCAGATTGGGGTGTTGCCATTGAGATTCCTGACATAGCTATAGAATGCTTTGTGGTTGTCCTTAGAATTAGTGGTGATTTTGCTTTCGTAGCTAGCTTTGGAGGATCTTACAATCAAAGGATCTCAGCTTCTTACTGAGGCTAACAAGGGAGCTACTCCACTCATGGGATTTTACTCTCTTTTGCTATAGTTTCTTCCTTCTGTTGTACAGTTTGTTTATGCCAGGGGACCACCAGATTGGCTTCCCTATTTTTGGAGGATAACATCTTGTTTCTGTTTGGGATATGGAAAGGATACTGCAAAAATCCTTCTAAATGAAAAAAAATTAAAAAGAAGCTGTACTGCTGTACATGCAATCTATGATGAAAAAGAAAGAGAAACCACCAGAGAAGAAGAAGAACAAAGTACACTAACAGCATTTAACTCAGCAAAAATGGCAGGCTCAGATGAGGTCATAGCAGGTACAATTAATATGTTGTGTGTGTTATGGGAGAAATGGATCCTGAGTGTACTAATTACAATATAGACGGAGAGGCATATCACAGATGACTGAAAGCTAAGCATCCCAGTGCTAGTGCACAAGAACAAAGGGGATATTCATAACTGCAGGCAGTACAGAGCTGTCACATTCCTGTCACACTACATAACAGTGTCGAAGAGAGTGATAAATTAATATGTGGAGTAGTAAAAGTTCAGATCAGAGATGATCAGTTTGGATTCAGATCAGGATGAAATACAGGTGAACCAGTGTTTCCAGTAAGTCAGATAGTGGGGAGGGGCGTGGCCAAGGATTAACACAGGATAGCAGCAGATTTCTTCAGCTCCACCAACTTAACTGCACTGACAGGAAATAATTACTTTAAAAATCAACTAATGAAATAATTTTCTTTCTAAATACGTTTGGAATATCAGTTTCTTGAATAATATCTAAAAAAGAAAGAACATTTCAATAATTTTCCTGTCAGAAATCATCTTGGAAATTTCTCTTTCATCACCTCTGTTTAAAATGAGTTCCAGTAAGGCAAACAGTCAGGATTCCAGCATCAAGAAAGAGCTTCAGTCTCTGATATCTACTATTCAGCAACTAACAACCAAAATGGACAAACTGGATACTAAAATTGATAACTTCATGGAAAAAACTACAAAACAAATGGATTTGTTACATCAAGACTTGCAACAACAGAAGGCTCAGATTACATGCATAGAAGAGACTGTTAATGATATGGAGAACAGAATCCATGAAGAAGAAATTAACACTGAGTTTTTGCTGAAGCAGAACACACACCTACAATCCAAACTTGATGACCTGGAAAACAGATCTAGACGCAATAATATTAGGATGTTTGGACTGCCAGAAAATATAGAAGGTAACAACATTACTTCCTTTTTAAATACTTGGCTTCCCAAAACTTTAGACTTGTCAGAAGCATTTTCTTTTGGTATTGAAAGAGCCCATAGGTCCTTATCTAATTTTAACTCTAACAAAAAGTATCCTAGATCAGTTATAGTAAGATTTTTATCATCTTATGACAAGGAGATGGTATTAAAATCTGCATGGGCTAAAGCACCTATTAAAATTAATGAGGCAATTGTGCGTTTTGACAATGACTATTCTTCCTTGGTAATAACTAAAAGAAAAGTTTTTTTTGCCATTAATAAGAGAGCTTAAGAAAGCACAGTTCAAAACTTACCTTTTATTTCCTGCCAAACTAAAAATCTTTTTACATGATGGCCCTAGAATTTTTGAAGACTTGGACTCTGCTTTGCTGTATATTAAAAAAATAAGATATTAGATAAAATAGAAGATATGGAATGGGCAAGTCCTTCGTTAAAGAGGATGGCAACAGGAACTTCTTGGAAGACTTCAGAGAAGCAAAAAAGACTAAAAAACAAATGACATGTTCTATATATTGTTTTCTTTTCTTCTCTCTTAATCTCTTCAAATACAGTTACTGCATCTCCAGAAAGCCACAAATATTTTAAAGATTTATTCAAAGTTATTTTTCTGTGTGCAAAGAACTGTTTTTGTTTCATAAATAGTCAAACTCTCTGAGGAACAAATAACATGCTATCAATCAACTTGTTTCTCTTTGTGATAAAGAGACCTAAGGTTAGTAATTTGATACATTTTCTTTCTCTTCTTGTTTTAAATAATGGCATTCTTCATAAACTATGCATTTAGTGAGGGGTGGGGGAGGGCAAGGAGAGAAGTATGATGTAAAATATGGAAAAAGTGAAATAATAACTTATTAGTTCTTTAAAACTATATATGCTGTTTAAACACTGTTGCTAAATATTATATCATGATTTTATTGTTTATACATGATTACAAATAATATGTCATGATATAATTGCAAATAATTAGAACTAAAATAGTTGTAAGTAATATGTTTCATGTTTAACTTTATTAATACAAACAGCAAGTAATATTTCTTTGTAGATACTCTTTGTAGCTTCCTTTTTCTTTCTTCTCTCTCTCTCTTTCTTTTTTCTCTACTCTCTTCCTTTTCTTTTTTCTCTCTCTCTCTTTCTCTCTTATAAGTACAGTTATATGCTTCTGATAATACTGATATATGTATATAATAAGATTTGTATGAGAAAATGAAATGGGGCATATAAAAATAAGTTGTATAATATGTTAAATAACTGTAGGCTTGGTTTCACTGTCATAGAGGCTGTAATGACTTGTAAAATACTTCGCGAAGGTTTTGCACTGTTTAGTTTCATTTGTATTACTAAATGAATGTCAGTCACTTGTATTTACTAAAATTCCCGCCAGAATGTTAAGGGAGACAATTTGGGATGTGGGTTACCTCGTGAATAGTGTCCTCGAGTTGTTTTAAAAGCTTCAACACTCAGAATACACGCAGAGAAGCTGAATGCAGTCATTTTGAACTTTGACCCCTGATTTCACACTGACACATCGCAGATTCAAGAAGAACACTGTTCCAGGAAGTAGAACTGCTGTAAATGCGACTTTGTGATGAAAAATGAACTTTATGACATCTAAATGTGAGTTATTCTTTATTACAACTTATTTAAGATGTAATTTATAAAATATGAAAGTTATAATGATTTTAAATGATTCAGTATGCCATAGTAAGCAAGTGAGATATTTTAGAAGGCATAGAAGGTAAAACATATATACACATGTTTTTGAAAGCTTACAAGACTGCAACATATTATTGTATATAAATACTTATGATTTAAACATATATAATGTTATAAATCATCTGACTTATCTAATTGACAAGCACAAGTATCATTATGATTATATCTTAGAAGAAACTGTCATGTGAAATATTTTAAAGCAGCAGTTCAGATATATAAAATACAGATGGCTTTCTTCACAATGATTTATGTATGACTAGGAATTTACATTGCTGTGCAGTATGACTTGTAAACATATGTATGAGTATAAATATTTTATTTACTGGCAATAATAAGTATGAGAAGAAAGATTTGGTGCAATTAGTTTAAAGTTTTTAAAACTGTTAACTGCATTTCTATGGCAGAAAGTAGGAATACTCTAATATATGTAATGTCTGAACCATTATAACCTAAGTTATTGAATCCAAATGAACATAAGAACTTATTTTTACAAACTTTTAATAAACTAATATATAGATATGCCCCTTTTTTCTCTCTCTCTCTCTCTCTTCCTTTCTCTCTCTCTCTCTCTTCTCGGTTCCCATTATCAAGTTTATTAGAATGCTATTTTGATTATGAGTGTATTTTACAAAATAGATGTACATAGTAATATGAGCTGTTTCTAAATGTTCTTGTTTGTTTATATGAAGCTGATTTATAAATTGTTTAGCTTTGTCTTACTAGATAATCTAATTAAATGAGGTTAACTTTAGTTAATAATAGTTAGTATTGAATTGATATGGTGGCAGCTGAGGTACTGCTGCTTAGGATAGGGGATAACTTGAGTGGTATGTGCTACTCAAAGTTGGAGTTCTTAACTCCAGGCTGGGTGCAATGTTTAATCCTAATATTATTTTCACCTGTTTATTGTTGTTTGTATATAGTTCTGACATCCACAACACATTTTATAAACTTATTGTCACTACAAATAAAAGTGAAGCTTATACAAAATCCCATAAGATTTTCAATAAATACAGCTATAATTAATGGTACACCTAAAGGAGGAGGTATAATATCATTTATTTTGTTAATTGTTATTCTGGTTATATGTTTTATACGTTTATAAAAGCTAAATGATTTCTCTAAAAGGAATTTCTTTAAACATTAATGGACTGAATAACCCATGTAAAAGGGCAAGTTTAATGAGATACATTAATTTGCATAGGGCCAACTTAGTATTCCTTCAAGAAACACATCTCCTGAAAAAGAATATTGATAAATTAGCCACTAATAAATATACAGTCTTGGTTAGTTCAGAACACACTCAGAAAAAAAGAGGAGTGGCTATTTTATGGAATAAAAGTATGCCCGCACCTAAAACTATTAAGTCTTATAAAGATGATAAAGGAATGTTTTGTATGGTTACAATACAGATTAATGGAAAGAGATATACATTAATCAATGTATATTGGATACCAGGAATTGGCATTAATACAGTGAAACACCATCTCAATAAGATCATATCATTTTCTATAGGAGATATTATTTTAGCAGGTGACTTTAATTGTATCCTACATGAAAAAGATACTACTACTATAGGAAAAAGAAAAATTACATCTAATGCAAAACATTTAAAGGATTTTGTTAATTTATATCATTTGAATGATATTAATAATCAGATAGATTCAAAATCATTACCATACACTTTTTTTTTCTAACAGATATAAAACTTATTCAAAAATAGATAGTCTTTATTTCTAACCAGATGGTTACAGACTTAAATAATTCTAAAATCATTTTGTGTCCTATATCAGATCATAATTCAATTGTCTTTGAGTTTATGATAAAACGTACTTACAATGTTCAGATCAAAAGGATACCAGCATACTTAACTCAACTAAAAGACTATAAAGATTATATACTTTCAGAAGTGCAACATTTTTTAGACTTAAACAATACACCTGAAGTCTCCATTGTTTATGTTTGGGATGCTTTAAAATCGTATTTATATGGACAAAGTATCAGATGGTATAATAATAAAAGGAAATCTTGGGACAAGGAATTACTAGATATTCAAAGCAAATTAGGCTCATACAAACATAATAATAAAGAAAATATTATGGACAAAAAAGTCATTGAAGAAATAAATAAATTAAATGAGAAATACAAAGAAATTTTAACTCATAAAGTTAAAATAACATTAGAGAAATATAAGTTTTTGTCTTACTCAATAAGTCCCAAATACTTACATAGACTTAAAAATAAAACAAAAAGGTTGAATAAACAAAATCATATCAAAGAAATTTTCTCCCCAAGGAAAAAGAAGAATGTTTCTAGTTTACCAGAAATATTAGATGAATTTAGAAATCACTTTCACAAAATTAATCATAATAACATTAACATGGAGCCTAAAGATAAAATAAAGAAATTTATAACTACAAACATGAACAAAAAACTTAATAAACAACAGACTAAACTAATGGATAAAAATATTTCATATACAGAGGTTATTACACAAATAAACAAGCTTAAATCAAACAAAGCACCAGGTAATGATGGTATTATACCAGAGATCTATAAAATTCTTCCCAAAAGTACTTACTCATTAATACATAAGGTTTTTATTTTGGCCCAAAATGAGTTAACAACTCCCCCATCTTGGCAATACACATTTATTTCACCAATTTTAAAATCCAATAAAGACCCAACCAGATGCACTTCATATAGACCTATTTCATTACTTAATGTTGACTATAAAATGTTTATGAGTGTTTTTGCTGATAGATTAAAGACAATCATCCCAGGCATTATAGATATAGACCAGACAGGCTTTATTGTAAATAGAAATACTTTTGATAATATAAGGAGAACTTTAACGTTAATTGATTTTGCAAATAGGAAAAAGAAAGATTTAACACTTATTAGTCTCGGTATAAGTTCAGCATTTGATTCAGTAAGTTGGGACTACTTGTTTATCTTACTGAAGTGCACAAACTTCTCAGATGCATTTATAAATCTAATTGAACATCTATATAAAGGAGCATTGGCTTACATTAAGATAGGAACATATGTCTCATAAAAAAATACCCATTTTAAAAGGTACAAAACAAGGGTGTCCACTCTCTCCACTATTATTTACTTTAATAATGGAGCATTGGGCTAATTTGATCAGAAACAGTACTGATATAGAAGGATTTGATATAGATGAAAATACAATATCTAAAATTCAACTTTTTGCAGATGATGTTCTAATTACATCAGCTGGATCTAACTCTTCTATGCAGTCCTTATTTGATAAAATGATGGATTTTAAAAATATCTCTGGTTTAATATTCAATGAAGAAAAAACTAAAATATTACCAATATACACACAAAAAATGTCCTTATTAATGATTTTAGCAAATATATGCCCAACTCAGGTCAGATAACTTACTTAGGTATAATATTAACTAAAGATATCAAATCTATTATACATAATAATTATAGTACCTGTCTTCTTAATATACAAAATCTTTTCAATAGCTGGAACAATATGTTTTTTTACCATGGAAGAGAGAGACTCACAATTATTAAAATGATAGTATTCCCTAAGATATTATACTTAATACAATCAATAATACTCCCACCTACAAAAATAATTATTAAGAAATTGAATTCACTAATGTTAAATTTCTTATGGGCACCTAATAGACCTAGGATTGCATTAAAGAAACATACTAATAGCTGGTCTCAAGGGGGCATTTCATTTCCAGACTTCAATCTATATACTATCTCTTCTATTATAAAAGTTATTACTTTGTTAATAGATCAGTCATATGTTGCAAGATGGAAAGATTACTGGGAACTAATTAGCATTCACTTCATGAAAATCTCTTTAATACATAAAAATATTATTGTAAATAACCCCATGTTATGGTTACTAAAAGAATTTTGTACTTCATCCATTACACCAAAATATGTAGTTAGTTACCCATTAAACATTATTATCAGTTATCATAATTTTATATTCATGCATCCTAAGTATAAGGAATGGAATTTTATTCTATTCCTTATAATGTATACACAAGGTATGCTTTTGTCAACCACCTCTGAAAGAACTCTTTTAGTCACAGAGAATGATCTAAAGTATTGGTATCAGTTGCTGTCTGATAATAAAGTAAAAAAATTAGACTTCTTAAAGCAAGAATTTGATTTGAGAGAAACATGTTGGTTAGAAATTCAGACTTTTAGACAACATCTTATTAATAAAATTGATTTAATGCCTTTAACAGTTAAATAATCTGTTCCAATACTGATTGATTACTTGATATTAAATTTACAATATAGAGTTTCTGATAAAGGTAAGCTCTCATACATACATAAAATTATCAGAAAAGAAACTCATTACAGTTCAGATACCTATTGGAATTATTTCATTTCCATTAATGGTGAATCACCAAAACAACAAGATAAACAATATATATTGGAATCTGCTTATAAAACTACATCTTCCATTAATTGGAGACTTTTTACTTGGAAATTTTTACATAGATCCTTCTATACACCTTTAATGATGAATAAAATAAATAATAAAGACAATTTATGTAAAAGATGTAATGTAGAAATAAATGCTGATTGGGCACATATGTTTTATGACTGTATAAAATTGAAGGAATATTGGAAGTTAATCAATGTTTTTTGCAGGCCCTTTTCACAGATAATTTCATTGTTTCTAAATCACTTATATTATTTAACACACCTGTTCCTAAAAGTGTTAAGAAAGTTAAACTTCCCTTATTATGGTCTATTCTAGCAGTGGCTAGAAAAATAATAACCAGAAATTGGATTTCAGATACCCCTCCTTCATTTAATGAATTTAAAAATGTTATGACTGAAGTGTGTCATTTGGAATTGATGACAATAAAATCAAGAACTACTAGAAAAACATCTTATTATATTATATGGGATACTTTACAAAACCAGTTAAAAAATCTTAGTCTCAATAGCATGACATTATAGTTTAATCAAGTGATTTGATTTGTAGTGGATGTCTTTGTAAATACTTTGGTTATTTTATTGAATGTTATAACTATTTCTATTTTAATTGCTTGTATAAAATTGTTATGATATTTATTTTGTATGTTAAAAACAATAAACTTGTTTTAAAAAAAAAGATAGTGGGGAAGATTGTAGAGATGAGGAAAGAGTCTATTTTGACATTCCCAGACTTAGACAAAAGCTCATAGGTTGAAAGTATATACTAGGCTAACAACCACAAGAGCCTTTATAAGCCTAACTGTGCAACTCAACCCAAACCAGTTGTGTTCCCATGTATCATTATCATTTATTAAGAGGGAGTATGTTAGTTAGGAACCTAGCTTTGTGAAAGCATTTACCAAGGCTTCTAAAAAGATGACTCTGGTAGTTTTGATATGGTTTTATAGCCAAGAAACATTGGTAGAATTATTGCAGGCAATGTACAACAACTCAGTGACATAAAAGTCACGCATGGATTACCAGTGTGAGGAGAAGTATTTCAATGTTCATTTTTTAGCCTACTCCTGTTCATAATGAAGATGGACTACTTTAGTACATGTTAGAGGGAACAATTCAACAAATCTGTTCTTTGAAAGCAGTGTGTCACTACAGGCAGACAGTGAGCTCCAACTACAAACAAGACAGTGCTTATGGCATCAAATAGGGAATCAGTAGAGGCTTAAAAAGAATAAAAGAACAGTGTAACAGCTTATCTGCAGTTGTGGCTGAGGAAACTGAAACTCTGAATGAGGAAGTCAAATCTAGAATCAGAGGTGGATCAATAAAGTGGCACAACATATAAGGGGGATGTGTGACAGAAAAATTACAAAACAACTGAAAAATAATTTGTACAAACAGTGGTGTGACCAATACTTATTAATGGCAAAGACACATGGGCAATGAATGCAGCTGAAAAAACTTGAGAAGATAAAAATTAAATGCTTCTGAGAGTTATTAGGATGTACACTGTGGGACTGATGAAGCAATGAGGAAATCAAAATATAAGCTAGACCCGTTTTAGGTCAATAAGAACAAACTACTGTTGTTTGATCACATGTGCATGAAAATAGAAGAACATTTAAAAATACAGATGGCTGAGATTGACAGACAAGGAGAAGTCAAGATGAGGTAAGGACGTACAGTGAATAGACGGATAGATTGCACATGAGAAAAGATTTGCGACAGTTGGTTGCAACTGTTAAAGAGGGTAAAAGACTGGTTCTAAACTGAGAAAGGTGGTGACAAGTGATGAGACACCCTGAAACAATGAAAAAATGAGGAAACAATGGGGTTGTGTATGACAATGATTATCAGCTATTTTGGGTTATTTTTTTAACTTTTCACTTTAATTTAAATTTTTTTATGCCTTGAAGTATGTTGATTAGATTGTGGATAATTTTAAGCGCTTTGAAATGAAAGAAACAAACTCTGCTGTAATTATGACAATAAATCATTTATATATAAGTGCAATAGAGATTCTGTTGTTGGTTTTATTATTATTTCCACATATCTTTGACAATTTTTTTGTGTTTCTCAACACTTCAGTCACTTTTTGGAACATCCCTTCCATTTTTTGTTATTAATCATTTGATTTATTACCTGTGATTTTTAGTCTGATGAAGTCTGTGAAAGTTGTGATGGCAGCACTTATACATGAAAAGTTGTATTGCTGTATTCTACACCTAGCAATGGCAGTTGTTTTATTTATTTTTACTTTTAGTAAAGTGGTAGGTTAACATATGCGTTCTGGTTATTTAGTTTTCTTCATTATGTCAGAACCAACTGGTTTAGGTGATTTTGACCCAGGGTTTAATATTGATAATTCTCCTTCTTGTTCTACCCCTCTTTCTTCTCACATTACTTTACTTCCTTCAGAAGCCAATAGCGTGGACAGTGAGAAAGGTGACAGTGACAGAGTAAAAGGGCAATCACTTAGTGTTGACAATGCACAAGATAACGCACATAATTAATGCAGTTTATTGTGACATTTGAAGGTCATCATTTTAGCAACTAAAAGTTAATATTACAAATACTACCATAGATACTATTCTGGATCAACCAGTCATAACTGTTTTTTTCCCAAGAAAGCAATAAGGCTAAAACAGTACTTAAGTATTAGACAAAACTTCTGTATAAACTAAGACCAATGCAGATTTGCTGAACGATTGGCTGCAGATTAATGAAGAAACTGTTTTTCTTTATGTGGAGCTCTTTATGAAATACAATGAATATGAGTTAAAGGGATTAGAAGTTGAAACTGAACTTCCATGCAAGTGTTTAGTAGATCTGTTAACCTTTAGAGACAAAACAGCTCATACTGGCAACTATAGTGAGAAAACTTGATTAAGAAGATGATATAATGTGCAAGTTAACACAATTTCTCCATGGCAAAAGGGATTATAAAGGAGATCCCTACCCAATGTCACTGATCATGATACCAGTGAAAGTACATCCCATTACTAGTTGAATAACAGGAGAAGGACTGATGACTGTGCTACACATGTAGTTAGATTTTTTAGTAGGACCACAAATCCAGCATGCTCCACACCTCATCATTTAGGGAAGCAAAAAGGTAGAAGTGGAATTGCATAAATATTTGAAAGTAGAATTTCCAGTAGAATTCAAATCAGAAGAAACAGAAATGTCATCAGAGAGACATTCAACAAAAGGGGCCATAGTTTTTTTTTCAAAGCCCAAGTCCTCCATCACAACAGGTGTTGAACAAATCTTGCTGCCAGTCTGTTAGGGGGACAAAACACAAGAATACATACAACCAGTAGACAGCATGTTCAATCTCATTTTATGCCAGTGAAAAAATAAGGAACTGAGATATTAGATAACTTTAGCATTTTATTTTGTGGTAAGATATTTATTTATTTATTAATCATTTACTGGCATTTGATTACTGGGATAGTCCCTGTTTTTAGTGGAGGCCTGAGGAGAAAAGCTCCAAGTACACATAATCTTGAACAATTAAATAAATTGTACAGGCAAGTTAACTTCCAGAGGTTCAATTTACAAATGATTGTATATACATACAAAGGTCACACAGAAGAATAATAAATTTGGGAAATTAACATGATACATTTGTGCCTGAATATGAAAATTGCTTGGAAGCAGAGGTAGAGATAACAGGGAATTAAGCACTCAAAAACAGTAAATGAAGATATAATTCAGTCTTTAATGGAGTTAAAGAATAAGATGATCAGAAATATGGTGCAATTAAAAGCAACTGGGTACTAAGTAGTATATGATTCTAATAAGTTTAATTATTTTAAGATTTTGGTTTCATTTATATAAAAAGGGTTACTGTCACTGTTACTTTAACCTTAATGAGATTACTTGCCAAGATTTTAAATCTGGTTGTATATCTTCATGACAGATGTTACAGATCACAATGCACAATGGAGGGCTTAGACAGCATAGTGCAGTTATACCTACTGTGTCTAATAAGATGGAAACATTTGGGAAACAGTAAGAAAAATATATAATTTAATCAATGAACAGATGAATGATTAGGCAAATTATGTACTGATACAAGTATGTACATAACAAAGGCAAATGAAAAGTGAATGAATAGATGGGGTATTACAAAAGGATGCTTAAAGTTACAACCATACATCTTTGCCTACTCTTAGTGATGATCCTTTTTTATAGGAAGTGACTTTAAAAAATATTGAAACCATTTACTTAGTGACTCATAATGTTTTGAAAGTGAGCTTGAATAATGATATAATTTAGGAAGAACTGAAAGGCTTTCTGACTGTTACTTTTCCAGGGTTTGGAATTATCTTTGGAAGGCCTGGGTCTGATAAGGATGCCCTGCACCTGTTACTTCATCCAACAGTTTCATCTGCAGTGCCAGGACTAAGCTGTTATCTATATTAGTAAATAAGAAGCTGAAACCTGTTGTTAGAAGCATTATTATTATTATTATTATTATTATTATTATTATGTTTTACTAAGTAGTAGCTTATGCCCAAAAGAGCCATTTTCCAACACCGATTCAGGTTTGTTATTAATTGCCTGCCCTTCTTCTCTGGGAAAACAGACACTAAATATCCAGCCCATTGTAATTATAATTGTAATACACAGCGTGTGGTATATGATGTAGGTTGTACCCCTTGTCTGCCATTATATTTTTAGAGGACAGTTAGTATAACGATATTTGAGTATATGCATGCCATTTTAAAATATGAATATGGACAATGCTTTGTTTAGTAATACTTTTAACTGTTCAGATTAAAAAAAATATTTCTGTTTTGTCTCCTATGTGGATGTAGGCTTCAGAGGTGGGGATTTAGAAACACTTTTAGACTACATGGAAAATATTGTCAAACAAGACCGAATGTATCTTGCCATATGGACTTAGTGACCTAATTTTTTGAATGTGTTCTAACACTGAAGATACTTAAAAATAATGTTATTTATATAACTACATACATATATATATATATATATATATATATATATATATATATATATACACATATACACACACACACACACACACACACACACACACACACACACACACACACACACGTATATATATATATATATATATATATATATATATATATATATATTTATATGCAATACAGATTTTTTAGAATTTTTTATTGTTTTGATACATTTTATGTTTTTCCCAACATCTGTTGACTTTATACAATATTATATCCACTTTTCTGAATAAGTCATCTGAGTTGCTATTTGTGGTTTTCCGATTGATGTAGTTTATAAGAGTTGTGATTAATGCTTCTCAGTGGAAGATTAGCTGCTTCATTCTACATCTATCAATGAAACAAGTTTATTAATTTTTACTAATGCTGCCATTTCAATTGTGTGTTCTTGTAGTTTTTTTTATAAAGGAAGACTTATCAGAAAATGATATCATGTTGCCCGATGCAAGTAAATTGACCAGAATAACTTGAAATATGAGGAGGTGGTGAGAAGTGGAAAATGCTGTCAAAATCAACAAAACCAAAAATTGGTTCACATATTTAATGAGGTATTATTTCTGGTAAGGTATGCAAGTTAACAAGAAAAGGTGATGATTGTCAGTTCAAGTAAAATTGTCAAAAAAAGTTGAGTGAGAAATGTGGGATGATTGGGCATGTAGTATAAAACTGCTTTATGGAGAGTTCCTTTAGCAAGATGAAATAACATTTTAATGCACAATAAAAGAAAGGCATTACATTCAAATATACCTCAACTAAAGGAACAGCAAGTTAATCCAACTGAAACCTTGGATAGTGAGAATGTGGTAGAAGCAGCATGGAGTAAAATTTTAATTATTTCTCTTGTAAGTATAGCTATCTTAGTACTCATCAAAAGATCTGTAAGTATAAATCCTGTTCAGAGGAAAAACACAGGGTTTCTGATAATGGGATAAATTAAAAAAAATACTGAAGAGGAAGAAGGAATGAAAAAGATCCCATTAAGATGAAAATGTTATCTTTCAACACAAACAGGCTTTCAAATATTGGTCAAAACCTTGTCTGATTCCATGCTTCCCTTTTCCAGGCTTTGCCAGCCTGATAAACCTTTTGACACAGCAAAACCAACCCAAGAAAATCTAAAGGTATTACTGCTCAATACCAAAAATCTAAACAAAAAACTCCACTTCCTGTAAGCTCTCCTCACTCTGAAAAGTGTAGATGTCTGTATGGTTACTGAGACATGGTTTAAAGCCTAGGGAACATCCCAGCAGTACAGGGCTATAATGCCTATCAAACATTTAGACCACTTTCTACACATGAGGTGACAAAAGGTAAAAATGTCTCAGTATATATCATAAACAAACACACCTCAAGGCTGGTAAAACAGTATGACTTGACTGAGTTTCTTCATGTCCAAACTGTCATAGTGTCATTCATTAAAGTTTTGTGGTTAGCTGGGTCATGGGACTTATTTTTATTTCAAAGAAGCAGCTTTATGGTCTGACCTGACCAGTGAAAACATTACACTATGGAGAGTGTGCAACATTCTCCCATGTTTGTGAGGACCAGGTCAAGGATGTTAGCACCCCTAATGTATATGATCAAACTAGTTCAGAGTGTTTGTGTTTGCAAAGTCCAGGAATCTCTGGTTCTGCATGTTTTGAGTCATATAAGATTCTCAATTCATAGTGGGTGAGATAAAGTCAACAATGAATATGGTGTGTGTCTCCAATATGCTTAAGTATGTGTCACGGGGGGGGGGCTATAGCTTTCAAGGGTATGGTATGGGACTTTGCCTAATGCAAATTTCCTGTTGTTAAGTAAATTGATAGCAATATTTCAGTCCCTCCAAACCCTGAGAACACTACCACCTGTGAGGAATTGTTCAGGAAAACCGTGTGCAATCATGTTAATGGTCACATGAAGACAGCTGTATCAACCCAGAATAATTAAAGAACAAACTCAGCAGACCATCCTGGAGGAATCCCAACACCAATAGGTTGTAGGGAAAAAAGGAAGAAAGACATGGCAAAAATTAGAAAGTGCAATGCCCTGAAAGTTAAAACACCCTCATAAATCTAAACAAACAACTCATGGGGCTAAGTCTATTAAATTCAAATTTGAGATAAAAATAGCTTCCCAGGCCAAGGGCAATCACAAGACATTCTTCAACTATGTCTACAACCTCAAAGACAATACACAACAATGTGCCAAACTAATTGTAAATGGAGTCATTTATGCTGAGCCAGAAGATAAAACAAATCTACTGGCCAACAAATTTAGCTCCAGTTTTAACCTACCTGACACCATTCAGTAAAATAGCCTCAAATGTAACTCCCCCAACAAGTGAATAGTTCCTTAATGCATTCTCCAAGGACAAGAACACTGCATTGATTGTCCCTAGTAATATCCCAGGATGCTTCCTTAATAGTATGCAACATGCCCTATCAAGATCACTAGAATCACTGTTTAACCATTATCTCCAAACAGGCTTCATATAAAATGAATGGAAGACTACAAATGTCCATCTATGGAGCCGGGTAGCTTCAGGCCCATAAACCTAACTCATCTCATATGCAAAACTATAGAAAGAAATATCTGGGAACTGATAAGCAATGACATAGAAAACCTTTAGATACTGGATCTGTTCCAGTTTGGTTTTAACAAGGGCAGGTCATGCATACTTAACCTGGTGGAATTCTTTGAGAAAGTTACCAAAGCAATGGATGAGGTAAAACAGTGCATACTGCCTATCGTGGCCTGCCCAAAGCATGCAGTACAATACCTCACCTGAGCATCATAGACAAACTCAAGGTGTAAAACCCTTTGTTGCCCACTAGACGGCCAGCTAGCTCAAAGATAAGACTCATAACATTATCCAAAAATTGGCCTCGGTTGCAACAAGATGAAGAAAGATAAAACATTTCAAATAAGCAACTAAGAAGTGCTTACAGAAAGAACTTTAATTTAACAAATAAAAATAAATCAGATACATCCAGTGAATCAAGTGCTTTAGTCTCCAACCATTTGGAGACTTTATCAAGACAGAGCATGCCCCAACTGACAGCAAATTTATAATATAAAGTTAATTACTGAACCAATCAACATCAGGGTTCATGAATAATTCATGAGCAATGACTATTCCTACAATTTACATCTAATAATTTCAGATAATCACACATAAAACATTCATCATCCTAAATATTACCTACTATAATACATATAAATACATAACTATAAAATACATTATTAAAATAAAATTGAATATGTGTAAATAAAATCTAATAAAACCTCAACATTTCCTATATGTTGTCATAACATTCACATTAACATTGCTGTCCATATTAACAGAACCAACATTCAAATTTAAAACCATATAACTGTTCCCTTCTTTGCCAGAGTGCACCATCTCCAAATTCAATATAGCATGATAAAACCCTCTCTCTCTCTCTCTCTCTTATTAACTACTTCCAACATTAAGTTGTTAATTAAGTCTAATGGGTATTCTCTTTTAAGAAACATATCTTTCAACAGTTCACATTCATCCAAAAAAGAGTCAAAACTAGACACCATCCGAGCAGCTCTAACAAACTGTCCCTTAACAACTGCTCTTTTTTGCTTGACGGGATGGCTACTTTCAAAATGTAAAAAAATGTTTGAATATGTTTCCTTTCTATAAATACATGACTCAAAATTCCTTAAGACTGTATTTTTTGTCAAATTAAGATCCAAATAAGAGATTTCATTGGGATCAATATTATGGGTGAACCTTAAAAAGGCTGTTGAATTATTCATGTGAGTTATAAATTCATTAATCATCTCACTTGGTCCACCCCAAAATATACAAATATCATCCAAAAATCTCACATACATTTTACAATGTTGATAATAAACTGAATTAATAACAAACTTATTCTCCCATTGTAGCATCACCAAATTAGAGTACAAACCACCACATGGAGAACCCATAGCAAGTCCAACTGCTTGGATAAAAATTCACCATTAAAAAATATACAGTTATTTTTCAACACAAGTTCAAATAGTTGTTTGTATACATTAATTTTTGGTTGTGACACTCCTTTTTCCAATAAATAGTCACATGCTCATTCAATACCAGTATCATGGGGTATTGAGGTGTACAAATCCTTCACATCAATGGTGATGAATACACCTGTCTCACTGTATTCCAAATTATTAACCCTTTCTAAAAAATCCCATGAATCCTTACAAATAATAGTTTCTTCACTAACAAAACATTTCAAATTAATATCCAAGTATTTTGCTATGGGATAAGTGATAGAACCACGCCCATTCACTATAGGGCGCATAGGTGGATCAACCATATTCTTGTGTAGTTTTGGTAATCCAAATATACAAGGAGTTTTTGGATGGTGCACTGACAGGTAATTGTACTCATCTATAGAAATTGAGCCTTCAATAAAAAGGTCCATTAATTCATTTTTAACTTTGTTATAAATGTCATTGAACTCATTAATAGAGATTTTTTCTATATGCATCACTCAAGAGAATATTGTTCATCCTTGTGTTATAATCATCTAGGTCCATAATGACAATACCACCACCTTTATCTGGTTTTATAATCCGCTCATCTCTATTAGACCTAAGTTTGTTTAGATCATCCATATCATTTTTACTTAAGTTAGGTGAGCGTGCATTTCTGTGCATATTTCTAACATCTATTTCACACATTTTATCAAACATCGCTAACGCAGGGTGTAGGGGTGGGTTGAGTGTACTTGAAATGTCAAAGGGTTACTTACATATTCAACAGGTTTAAAAAGGACATTTAAATTCAACTTTCTAACAAAATGTCTGATATCAATTAATGCTTGTGCAATGTTAAAATTTTTGGCTGGGATAAATGATAAACCTCTAGAAAATAAATCACAATCATTAACATCAAAAATACATGAAGAAAAATTGTATACATTAAAATCATTTGTAGAAATTTTTAAAATACAATTATTCACCATATGCTCATTTGAATTCAGTTCCATTCCCGATATCCCCCCTCCCGCTCTGATAATACATTTGTCCCCCTTGACCCCTGTTTGCAGGAAAAGTCCCTTGATTCTGCAAGTTCTGGTTGTTTCTGTCTCTCAGTCTTTCTGATCTCCTCAGTGGGGCAAAGTTGTCCTGATCTTAAAAATGTTATTCATTTTTCCCAGAGGCTCCATCATTATAGTTATGGTTCTCCATATTCCAAACTTGTGACCGAGGAGGGTGGGGATAAGCTGTGTCTGAACAATATTGAGCCCTATCCCTCTCTATTTTCTTCATCTTCCTAGCATTAATTGAAACCATTTCTTGTTCAATAGATTTAAATATTGTGTTGTAGTGAAAAATATTGTTGTCATGAGCCACATCTTGCACAATCCTGTTGTCTAGTTCAGTTGCTTCTTTTATTAAATCTTTCAAAATTAGTTCATTATGTTTGATAACTAGCTCCATGTACTCAAAGCCATGTCTATCAAACATACTAATCAAATCCTTATGGAAGCATGAACCAGCTATTAGCCCTGTGGGAAAGCGCCACATGCCAAACCGTTAGGCACAAGTTTGCGCTTTAAACATTCTTTAAAGTATGCATTATCAACTTGAATCTTCTTAATTTTAAGTAAAATGTGGTCTAATTTATACAAAGTGTTGTTGTAAGAATCAGTACTTACAGGTGAAGGTGTAGAAAAAGCCATCTCATCTCCTAACCAGTCGGTCATTCTAATGGGATTAAAGTTAACTTGAACATCTTCATGAGCATTTCTTCTTAAATTTGCGCTCTGTGATGAATGCTGCTCTCCATCCATTAAACTCGTACCAGCAATTCTTCCTGAATGCTCCTCATTACTGGTGTTGTTGCCATTGTTGTTGTTTAAACTTCTGTCTACACCAGGTCTAATGTCAGCATTTTCAGAGTCTAAAAATAGAGAAACAGCACTCGTTTCCTCACCACTTCTACTAGAGCCAGTAACTTCCTCATTTGGTCTTCCCTTCGGAGCTGACATCATATGGGCATGCTCTATTCTGTCTAACCTTTGAGTGATCCGTTCCAAATGCTGCAAGATATCCTCAATTGAACTATTCCTTTGTGGTGTATATAATGATTGTGAAGCCTCCATCTCCTGTGCCACCGTTGCCATAAGAAACACAAATAACTTCAAACTTATCGGCCTCGGTTGCAACAAGATGAAGAAAGATAAAAAATTCAAATAAGCAACTAAGAAGTGCTTACAAAAGAACTTTAATTTAACAAATAAAAATAAAAATAAATCAGATACATCCAGTGAATCAAGCGCTTTCGTCTCCAACCACTTGGAGACTTTATCAAGAGAGAGCATACCCCGACTGACAGCAAATTTATAATATAAAGTTAATTACTGAACCAATCAACATCCAGGGTTCATGACTAATTCATGAGCAATGACTATTCCTACAATTTACATCTAATAATGTCAGATAATCACACATAAAACATTCCTCATCCTAAATATTACCCACTATAATACAAATAAATACATAACTATAAAATACATTATTAAAATAAAATTGAATATGTGTAAATAAAATCTAATAAAACCTCAACATTTCCTATATATTGTACACTTCAAATAACCCTAATATATTGTAATATAAATGAATAAATACATGTATAAATAAATACATAATAGATACAGTATAAAATTCACCAATGTGTATATATATATATATATATATATATATATATATATATATATATATTTATAAAAAACATAAAATTAATGCATATGTTTCAGCTATTAAAAATTACAAGAACATTTCTTTAAAAGCATCATCTGCCTAAAGCTTTTAATCTTAAAAAGCAAGTAATTGCAACAGATTCATTTAAGCCTGACCATTGAGTTGCATTAGTTTTCAACTGCCATGTGGCCTCACTTTTCTCCAAATATAAAGTCCAAGGTCCACCTCTTGGGTCTAGTTCAATAACTTCAATAACAGTGAATTTAAAATCATGTCCGGGCCATTCCATACAATGTTTTGCAAGGGCATTGGTTTCTTTTTGCAGTCTGATATCCCTCAAATGTTCATAAATACGTTTTTTAAGTTTCCTTTCTGTCTTTCCAATATAAAAACAAGCACATTTGGAACATAAAGCACAATAAACCACCTTCTCAGTATAATAGCTGCTCTTTTTTTTATTGGCACCACAGCACTTGATAAAGCAAAGAAACTTTATTGACTTACTGCTGCTAGTTTAAAAACTTTCACCAGGTAGGCTTCTTCAGGCAAATGCTGAGTCAATGAGAAGAAAGCTTTAAAATACACATCTCAATTAGTTAATTAAAATCATGTAATCAGCAGATTTAAAGTAACATATGCTTAAACAGACCTTGTGTAGAAGCATTGGAAAATAGGAGTCTATATCATGTTATCAAACGCTGAAAACAGCGAACAATAATTGATCAACCCCATTTCACTGAAAGCTGAAAATATCAACAGCTCAGAACAGTGATTTCCTTCCAAGGGAAAGAAATTGCTGTTCCAAAAAAAAAAAAAAAAGTAATCAGTTAAAACACATACACACCTACCTTAACCCTACTTCTAACCCAAACTAAAAACAATAAACAGTTTAAAACATATATCCACCTAACTTAACCCTACTTCTAACCCCCCCAAAAAAGTAAACATATATACACACTTAACTAAACCCTTCTTCTAACCCTAAGGTGTACGCTAAATATGTTACTAGATATGCACTTACCTTAACCCGCACCCTAACCCTAAGGTCAGTAACTATTGCACATTTACATTCGGGAGCCATACCGGATAAGGGAATCTCTGAGACCGCACTCCGAGACTGCACCATAGTGCAAAACACGGCAAACTAATGAAGCATCCAAGCATCTTCTTTCCCAGGGAAAGAATTCGCTGAAAAGCCGCTTCACTATTTTCCCTGTTCACTATTTTCAGTTCGGTGAAAATGCATTCGATAGAATGCGTTTTTGATAATGTGATAGGGACCCAAAAAATAGTATATACATAAAATGCTTTAGTGCATTGGTGCAAGGTATTTTACATTTAAAAACCATTTATAATGTCAAAAAGTGAAAATACAGTCTTAAATATTGCTTAAAAGAAATATTATCCAATGTTATTATATTTCACCTTTAGAAATGGTCTAATGGCAAAATTGTCATTTAAACCATGGGGTAATTGTGTTTTGAAGTGTATGGTCCATTTATTTTCTAATACTTCTGTATAGTTTTTAATGTCCCCTCCTCTAACATTTTCTGGAATAATTTGCAATATGAAAAAAATGAATTTATGTGAATTATTAGTATGTTTATAATGCTTATAAAGTACATTTGTATTTATTTCTTTCTGTATATCTAAGAGATGCTCACAGATCCTGTCCTTAAGTCTTCAATTAGTTTTACCTATACAGAAGCCATTACATGAATTACAAACTGCCATATATGATAGTCTTTGTGTTACATGTTCCAAAGGTCTTCAATTGAATTTTTTTTAACTAGATGAGTGAAGCATGTTCCAGTATAAATGTATTTATAAAACTGGCAGTTGTTACATTGCATCACATCCAGCAAAGAGTAGCACAACTGTTTCCAATTCTGTTTTGGAGAACATACATGTGTTTGTTTGCCTCTAGCACTTAAAACTTTGTAAACTGTTAAGTGCATAGCTTACTATCTTAAACTGCCATTATTAGCCTTACATTTTTCAGTTTAAACTCTCTTTTCTTTAACCATTCCTATACCAGATCTTGGTTGATGTGTAGTTTTTCTTGTAGTTTTCTATATTCGTACTATATCTGTGAACTTTCAAGTCTTATTTTCTTTTCTGCTGGCCATGTTCTTTTTATTTTTTTAGCAATTTTATTTGTCGTCTGATTTATGTCTATATGTAGTGTGATTTCCCTTCCCATTACTTACCAAAATGCTACTGCTAAGCTAAGCAAAGATATCATATTTGACTTTTTCTTTATGGTTTAGAACTATCACTATGTAGGGATCTAATGTTGTTAGCAAATATGCATGCAGTCCCACAACTGTAGACTTGTAAGACTTGTAAGTACTAACTGTAGACATGTAGTGAATTTTGAAGGAGCCCATACCTCCTTTAGATAGAGTGATACATAATCTTGGTATGAACTATTTATATATCATTTGATAATCATGGAGCATTTATCTTGTTTTCTTGTCCACTTGGTTCAATGCTGTTTTGGACTAATCTATCAATCTAAAGCTTAAGCTGCAACATGGAAAAAATAAATTGATTTACTGCTTGGACTTTAGTCCTAGATGTCAAGGCAGTTTTCAATATTGGCTTATGTCTTCTGAAGTATTCTGTAATAAATCTTATTTGCATTGTTTTTTATTGCAATCTCCTCAGCAATTCTCAAATATTTATATGGTTTCTCCTGTTCAGGTTCCTTTTTATCACATTCCTGTCCCAGGTTGATATTTTCTTAGTGCAGCTGTTTTCCTTTTATAAATGTTGCATTTGCACATTTATCAAGACCAAATGCCAGTCTCGTATCATCTGAAAAATGTTTAACCATTTGTACTTGTGAGTTCAAGTCATCACCTGATGAACTATACATTTTAAGTCAACCACAAAGAGGAGAGAAGATGTCTTTGAAGAAGTTTGGTTTCTAGAAGCTAAGCTGTAACCATAGCCTGATCAATGAATACCCAGCTTGTCATGTTAAGGGAAAGGCAAAACAGAAGTGGAGATAAATAATCACCATGTAATATCCCCATTTGAATTTTCCTCCCCTGAGATAATAATTTGCCCTTTATAATCATTCAGTTGCAAAGTGGTTTGTCACTGTTTCATAGTCATTGGAATGTAACTAATTAGTAGAGGGTGGATCATATACATCTGTAAGAATTCCATCATCCAGCAGTGTGGAATGCTGATGGTAATGCTGTTAAATGTTTTCTTTTTTTATATATAATTTATCCATACCATACTTGGATTCTTCCCTTTCTTAAAGTCCTCTGGCTTTGTTTAATAAAAGATGCTTCTTTATTCTGTATGACTTTATTTTATTACCTTTTTCTTCTATTGCCATGATCATTTTTTCTAGATGGCTATAAACTCTGCATTAATTCCACTATATAATTTATATATTTTCCAAAGACAATGAGGAGTATCATTTTTCCCGTTATAAACAAGACTGATTTTTGCTCAGGTCGTGTATATAAATAATTTTTACTCAGTTCTAGATTTCTGTGTAAAAATGTTAATACTTTCACCCAATGCTAGCTACTACATCTGAACATGGGATTTTACATTGCGGTGTTTTTTTTTAATTTTGTCTCTGTTTCTCTGGTTGTTACTTCATCCTTTTTGCATCTTCCATATCACGGCTTGTTACTTTTTCTTTTAGTTCTTCTAGCCATTCAGCATCTTTGTTATGTTCAGTAATAAGCATCATAAATGCTTCTCCAAAATGTACCCTTTTCTTTTTTTGGTGATATTTTATTATTTTTGCTTTGTTTCACAGTTCACTATAAAACTTTTTTGGGTCATCAATGAAATGCTTATTTTGCATTTTTCCCTTATATTTTTGTGTATACTTTCTAAGTTTTTCTGTCTGTGCTGATATTTTTAGTGTATTCTTGGAAAAACTGTATGATAAATCATGGTCCATTTTAATATTTTGTGTTGCATTTACCACATCTATCTTTCTAAGATTTTTTGATTACCTGTTCCCTGTTCAGTATTCTTCTAACAGTGACACTTTCTGGGCAAGATTCAATAAACCCTATATGGCTCACTAAAACCATTGTATTCAGTAAGTAGCTCTACATGATTTAGAGACTCGCAAACACAGTAAACACCGTGACATGTTCATTGCAGAATATGCAGCTGAAGTGTATGTAATGAACCAATACAACATGACAGATGCAGAGCCATTCAACAAGTTGTGAAGTAATCAAATACATTTAGTGTAAGCTTTTGCCTTGAATTCCAAAACCTACTGGAATACATCCACTGAAACTAAACTAGAGGGAAAAATGTTAGGGCTGCTGTTACTCTCCTGCATGTGTATGTGCAACAGGTTCAAGTCTATGTTGCTGCTGCTGATATACCTTGTACAAGAAGGAGAAGAGTGTTTAGCCCTCATTTAACGTTTCATGGTCTGCATGGGGTAGAAATAGTAGATTGCTAAGGGTGGATAGGGACTCACTCCAGGAACTTTGCAACCTCTGTCATCCTCATCTGAAAGCAAGGGCAAACTAAGGGGAACCAATACCTAGAGAAACCAAGGTATGTGTATCATTCAGAATTTTAGCTACAGGAACCTTCCAGGGACCAACAGGGGACATGCTGGGGGTATAACAGGCATCAGCATCCAGGACCCCACATCAGTTTTTGAATGCTGTTCTACAGCATGACATTGACTATATATATATATATATATATATATATCTATATCTATCTATATATATATATATATATATATATATATATATTTTTTTTTTCCCTTTACCCCTGAGGACAGATCTACAACTATGCAGGATATCTACCCCATAGCACTCTTCCCTGAAGTCTTGGTTGCCATAGACTGCATTCACTTTGAGATCAAAGCAACACCCGGGAAACAGGAAAAGGTCTACATAAACAGAAAGAGCTTCCACTCCATTAACTACCAGGGCATGTGTGATGCTAAGGGAATCATCCTGAATGTGTGTGCTGGCAAACTCAGCAGTTACCACGACTCCCATATCTGGCACAACTCACAGCTCTTCTAGAGATTTTCCAAGGGGATATCCAACAAAGCCATTTACTTGGGGATGCAGGGGATGCACTCACAGCATGGCTGATGATGCCCATCTGAAATGCATGCACGTCCATGGAGAAATGCTATAATAAGGCACACACTCAAACAAGATATATCATAGGGCATGTGTTTGGGCTGCTAAAGTCACGGTTTCATTGGGAGGAGAGGGAGTCTGCAGTACAGTCCCAGTACTCATGCCAGAATGATCACTGTTTGTGCTATCCTACACAGTATTATCCTAGGAAAACAACTCCAACAGGAACACCAAGGGGAAACAGCACATATTCCACCACCACTAGCAAGGTCACCTCAGCCACACTCTGATGAAGACTCAAAGGGGGGAACCAGCAGCTGCTGTGGTTGTAGGCCCTCACACTAGCCAAGAAGCAATGGATAGCACACATGTTGACCACCTAAAGGGTACGCATTTCATCCTATTTATATACATACAGTAAAACTGATGCCAGGCAATGCCCACAACCTTTACTTACCCATCTAATGGGTGAGTACTGTTAGCATCAGACAGAGTGGTCAGCCCTGATTTACAACATGGCAGGACTATCTAGATAGGTGTTGAACTTGGAACAAGAAAATAAATGGGTATAACACAAATGAATGGCAGACATACCTCTCAGCTGTCCAGATTTTTGCAGAATGTCCAGATTTTTGCCTCATATTTTTGGTCTGTTCCTCATAAAATTCATTTTTATAGCAAATCCTTTGGGACTGAAATCACTAAACAATGTCAGGCATTGGAGTTCCAGACTTCATATACTTCAGAAAATTCATGCTAACACATTTTATTCTAACAACTTTTTAAGTTTATAAGAGCAATATTTAACATTTGTCCCCATGTTAGGTCTGTTGACCCCCCCCCCATTATTTCTGGCTTTGTCCAGATGTTTTGTGCTAAAAGTTTGAGAGGCATGATGGCATATACTTGCATAATGTTATTTGAAAAATGTACATAAGTAGAATGTGTGTGAGTTGTCCCACAATGAAATAAATAAGTGAAAGCACTGACTTATGTCAATATATTTCTGCCATTTATCAGCTAACATGCCTTGTGCATTGAAAATGCACACAATAGAAAAAGCAGTCCAAAGTTCAATTATCCCTACATTCTCACAAGTGGAGCAATAATCCTCACTGATGTATCAATGATTTCAAGGTAGTAATCGCAAAGGTGCAAGGCTGTGAAAAATCAGTAAAAGTTTCAAAACAGCATTACCAATACATATACTAAGCACTTACTTAGCTATGCATCCTATGCAAAAGAAAAAATACATTTGTTTCCCTGACTATTCCCGGCTCCACAGAGTCTACTCTTCAATTTTTTCCCTTGGAACTAGACAAACTTTCAACTTAAGCACTCAAACATTCATTTCACAGCCCAGCACTTGCTCAAAACTCATAGCAAGCACTAACTAACCCTAACACTAGACCCCCCTATACTGTCCAGAAGGACAAGGCTCTCTATTCGTCCCTACCAGCCAATCAGTAAAACAGCTCACTTTACCTGTTCAGGCATGTCCAAAGGGCAGTTTCAGGTGTACTCTCCAGTCCAACTGGTGAATCTGGGCATTTTGAGGTAATGTTACAACTGCCTCATGTACACAGACAACCCTCTCCTGCTACCAGCAAACACTAATATATGCAAGAGCTGCAATTATATAGCCAAACTGGAGCCAAAGCTATCTCAACCCAAGACTGGAACTGACAGTCAAGAGGAGAAGGGAAATACTTGCAACACACCACCAGTCTCACATAGACCTATTAAACCAACACCAGCAAATAACACACATAAATACATGAAAACATACTCGGAGGCTCTAAATAAAAATCTGCAAAAACAACAGGGACCCCCAAAGCAGACATCCAAGCAACCTCCACACCCCATCACAAACCATGAAACACATACGTCACATAATCAGTGTGCCACACAATCACATCCCTTAAGGCAAAATAACATACCCAACACACTAGTAAAAGGCGACTCTATGGTCAGGCACACTGATGTCCCACTAACTCGGCTGGACAAGGAGAAGGTTACAGTTAGCTGCCTGTCAGGTGCCAGGATCTGCCACATAAAACAAGCACTCAGGTCTCTCCAGAGCAAGTACTAATATGACTCTGTCATTGTCCATGTTGGTGTGAATGACATGAGATATACCTACCTGGACTACAGGAAAAGAGACATGGAAGAGCTCTCTGATCATGTAGCCCAGGCTGGTATGACCCTGACCCTGAGTAGCATCCTGCCCTCATCAAGAATGATGGAACAGTATAAAGAAAAAATAATCAATTTCAACAATTGGCTAAGTTTCTGGTGTCATTCAAAGGGGATCCTGTATCTGTCCGCCTAGGATGACATGCTCAACAAGTCACGTTGCTTCACAAGAGATGGCTTGCACCTGTCACCCTTAGGATTTTGAATACTGGCCAAGGCTTTTGCCGCCCTCATAGTGCCTTTTTTAGGCAAGGCTCAAAAGACAAACCCACCACCGTAAATAGCACAAGTAACCAAAAACTGAGGGTAATGCTACTCAATGCCAGATGTCTAAACCTCAAAATACATGCACTTGAGGCACTCCTCAGTATGGAGAACATCGATATCTGTGCAATAACAGAAACCTGGTTTAAGGCTCCAGAGAGCACCCCAGCACTACCACGCTATAACTCTTACCATACTTTTCGGTCGCAGAACCCGGACTGAAACACAAAAGGTGGGGGTGTATCCATAATCATCAAGGAAACCCACACCTCCAGGTTAGCAGCACAGCATGATGCCTCAGAGATCATCCATGTGCAACTAACAATGGGCAAAACTGCAGTTCAAATTGTAGCTTGCTACAGATCACCCACCATGACCCAGGTCCCCTATTCCATGTTTCTGGAGACACTGGAAAATATGAAGGTCCTACCAAACACCCTAATATTGGATGATTTCAATTACTCAAACATTAACTGGGAGAACTACTCAAGTACTAACTCCCTTGCCCAATGCTTCCTGGAATTTATAAACTCAAATGCCCTGGATCAACTGGTGAACACCCCCACCAGAGATGACAACATATTGGACCTGGTCATCACCAACTGGGCGACTGGTGTTTCACACCAGAGGTCAACCCCTCACTGGTTAGATCAGACCATAGACTAATCACTTTGGATATCCACATTCCGCTTCCACCCCCAATCAAGGAAACCACCGTGAAAAACTTTTCAAAAGCAAACCACGTTACTCAAGACCAAGGTGGAAAGGTTCACAGCCCCCATGCTAAACCTCACCTCAATGATAAATAGGATGTGCTGGAGGGACTGATTCCTGTCCCAGAGACCCCCCCCCCATGCTTTGGAACAGGATTCCAATATACATTAGGCAGAGCCCCTTACCTACACTCTTTAAGAGAAACTTTGATGAGTGGATGGTAAACAGAAAATTTACCCTGGGTATCACTGCAGTGGCTCTGCTGGACAGAGGCACAGGGAACTAATCTAAGGAGGCAGCGAAAGCCAACACATTCTGGCTAGGCTTATAGATGCCCTCAGGTAGATAGCCTAGTACTTACCTATGAACCTATGAACCTATGAATCCAAAAGATTGAAACAAGTTGATGGCACAGTTATTATCATTTGCACATGGTGAGGTTTGGGGGGTGGCAGGAGGCCAAGGCTGATACAAAGGTAGTGATTTTGTATGACTAAGAAAGAGTAGCAGGCAAAAATGTAACTAATTATCAAATGGATATTGAGACAGAATGACTTGCAAGCCTCTTGAATGCCACATGTACCTGTTATGTGAGTGTATGTGTCTGTATTGGCACTCGATGTGAAATGTTTGTGTGAGTGTCTGCATACACACAGCCAAGCTCTGTGTTTGCTGTATGTCTTGGCATGCTGGCCATATGTGAGCTGTGCATGGTAGAAATATCAATTCATAGTCATCACTCATGGCCCTTTGAATTGACTCTGCCAGGAATTGCATTGGCATGTCCATGCCCACGGTCAGATGTGCCGGTGCTACTTGAACACGAGTAAAGTCTGCTGGATGAGTTCTCCTCATGACTATGACCAGGTCCCTGACCCCCCGGCTTACCATATCTGAGTGTGGACACCTCAACCACTGATGGAAGTTTAAGTACTGCCACTCTGGGAGTGAGATCTGGTACAGCCAGAATAGCTAATAGCAGATGATGTTGCAGACCTACGGCCATGTGGATGCTGTTCTCCTCCCAGCAGATGTTCCATCACAAACACTGCCCAATCTAGCATGTCATTCATCCAATCCATTGAATTGGCCAAACAGTGGAGGCAGTCACACACAGCAGCCTATGCCACATCTAGAACCCTAAGCATGCCCTTAGAGGCCTCAGTGGAATGTGCCTTTACCTCCATGATGACATTAAACAAATATTGAGTGGCATGTAATGACACATAAGGATCAGGTAGAAGGTGGCCCACAGGCCTCCTTCAAGCACCCTCCCAACTGTCCTGTTTGGCCCCTCGCCAACACATGTCACCCACCACCTTTCCAATGTCTGAGGGCTCAGTGGAATGGGTATGCATAGGCATACTGACTGTGTCTTAAGGGAATCCGAGAATGTGTGAGTCACAACCTCAGTGTCAGACTCAACCTCTGCACCCCCTGACTGCACCTCCATTTGAGTGCCATCATCATCAAAGTCTACTGATACTCCATCAAGTGGTAGGAGTTCTACAGTTCCACTGTCGGGATAACCTGTGATAATAAGCAACAAACACAGGAATGAAATTACTACTGCACTAAATATTAAACCAATATAGATGACAAAACGTAACACTGATCACACAATCGCAGAAGTTACAGTAATACAGACACTAATTACACCCTCTACCCACATACAGATAATTAGATATCTAAATAATGCTTAATAATAAGCAAATACATATTTGCTTACCATGTGCAGACGTCTCCACACTTTGCAGGGAGGATGATCTTGGAAGAAATGAAGCAAGGAAAAGGATGGCAGTTGAGCTTTACAATGAGAATAACACAGGGGGACAGTGAATACACACTCACCTATATGTCCTGTAAGAAATAGCTGAAACTTGGCTGAGATATCCACTCACACCCATATGTACTGAACAACTCTCTTGTATAACTCTATTAGTTATCAGTATGTACATATGCAAAAAAAAAAAATCACCGGAAGTAGAAGTCAAATTATATATTTTATTCTATAAGCAAATATAAATGTTGCCATGTGTAAGTTTACCTGGAACCTGCTCCTGCAACACACTTGTCCTCCCATCCACATCAGCACCAACATCAAGCACACGGTGCACAGTCTCCACTGAGCTGTCTGGATCTGACAGTGAAGTGGAACTTTATTATATACACTTCTTATTTGGTCTCAGTGGTGGCCTGGTAGCAGGACCACCCCATATAGCTAGCTGTTCTCACCCATCTGCCCTCCTCTGGGCTGACAAAATCAAATCAGTGGCCTGATGCTGCACCTAATCAAAATTTTGGCTGCAACAAATGCCTGCATTGACATCATTGACTAACTGGTCCTAAATCTCCTTTCTGTCAGCCATATCCCAACAGCCTCTCTCAAGTGGAAAGGCTCCATCCTGCCTCAAAACCTGTATTATGTCCTCATTTTATACATCACTGAAAGGGGGCTTTATTGGATTTGTAGGCTTGGGTGCCATAATCTTATGTGACATAAAACACAGAAGGATAAAACAGATAAATATCACGTAACTAGCATATTTCTTACAAAAAATATTCAGTCTGTGTACCCTTTTGTCAACATTAAGTACTTTCACTTATACAATAATATTATGTGGTTGTTCCACTTTCCCCCCTCACAAGCAAACAAAGGTTTGTACAAACCAAGCAATACCACATAAGTAACGTATAAATGTTTAACACAGAAATATCAGGATGCCTATACATTTTCAACAGAAAATCACTTGAAACACACTTCTCTTTTTGGACCACAAAATTGTCAGTGGTTCCCCTGCCCCCAAAACACCAAATCAATGAAGGTTTGTACAAACCATGGAATACAACAGAAGTAATGTATATATGTTCCCATGCAATCATCAGGGTGTGAACACGTTTTCAGCAGAAAAGTCAATTTGTGAATGCCAGTCACTTTGGACTGTGCCCACCACTCCTGTTGAGGTTGCCCTGTGCCATTTCAGAAGCATAACACCAGTGTCAGCAACATGTACATTACATTTCTCTCCAATAATACAGAACATTGAAAAATCAAATTTAAAAAATATAGTTGTGCTGAAAGTATAACCTATGTCAGCAGTGAAGTATAAGAATTCCATACAAATTTTCTCCTGGATATATATAAATACATTTGTAGCATTTTGCAAAATCTAGAATGCACATGAATAATACAAGCATACCTTAGCAAAATCATAAGCCTTCTCACAGAGAAATCACCTTCAAATGAATACTAATCTTCTGTTTTGTCCAAACATTATGTTTCCTCACCTTTGAGTTCCCTAGTTACATGGTTATTTTTTTTTATTGTATAGATTCAGCCTTCTGAGCAAAGTGAAGATGCAAATTATGTATGAGCTCATAAGAATTGCTGAATACCAAACTTTTGACTTTGTGTATCAGATGTAAACATACTGTAGGCTGTACACCAGTGTTAGTTGCTAATGGCTTCCAACTGTGAATGATTAGTGGGAGAGAAGGAAAACACAAAAGCAACTCAGACAACCTTCACTGCAGTGGGTGTGGTGAGGATACAGCTACAAATTGTGGAAATAACTTCAGTGAGCTTTTAAATGAAACAAAACACCACACATTTATCATTTTTGTGCACTAATAATAAAACTCTCTTGCTTTGCTGAAATTGTTGTTCATTATCATGTATTTTTATCACACATTTAATGGAAAATGATACAAAATGCACTATAGATTACATGTCTGAGATTACAGAATATAAGAAAAGAATGAAAATAATACAAAGATAAGACAGAGCTGCATTTGTGCAAACATATTCAAAAATGTTGTTTGATCAATTATTGCAATAAATATGTTAACCATGCAAGTAAAACTGACTGATAATGTGTATGTCCTGTTAATACTGTAGAGGAAATATGAATTGCTTGGATGCACATAATTTGATTGCTGTTGCAAAGCTGTGTCATTGGCAAACACAGATAACACACTACAACTGTGTAATCTGTTATTTCATTACTCTGATAATTAAAAGTCAGAGCTATACAATTGTTTAACATTTGTTTAACTTTATTTTTTTATTTTTAGTTGTTTTTCTCTTTTTAACATTTGTGTGGCACACAGCATAGCACAAATATGGTTAAATGTATAAAAATGCAAAATGTCAGTTGCCTTAAGAAGTGCAAACATGCTTAGTGGCATTGCGCGGGGGTCAGTAACTTGGATGATAATGATAGCAGAATTTACACCTGTCTCCCAACTGTGTGTGTAGCAAAAGATATAAATATATTGAGGTACACAATGGATAAAATAGGTAATCTAGTGTTCAGGTTCCACAGTAGTTATTTTTACTGAGGAAGGATCATAATGAGTATTAACAGAAGGAGCATATGTTCGCTATTATCTGTTATATTTGTGCATTGCTCACCTATGCACAAATATGTCTCACTACATAAGGAAATAACTGAAACAATTTGATTTACTTCAACTTCCTTCATACAAACAGGCTAAGTGGTGATGTGAGGCCATCATCACTCTGGACAGTACTGAGTGTAAAGAAATTCACACCACCTAGCTCTTCCTGTGGAACTAGGTGTAAGTTCATGACCACAGCCTACTTAAGCCACGGTTCTAATCCAGCATGCTCCACTTTTTATTAAGGGTGTCCCACTGTAATTTTTCACAACAATTAGAACAGAAAGATAAGTAAGTATACATAACAATAACTATGTATAGCAGTTTGATTGAGGATGTACATGGTATCATATCTATTATATGTAACTATAACAAAACAAATGACTGCTGAGCAAAACAATGAAGGGTGCTAAAAGTCCTTACGTCAGTTCCAAAATCAGTATGACAGTCCAATAATTCACTGTAAAATAGTCCAATAACGAAGTAGTCAAATAACTTAAAAACTCTGATTTATTATAACAGAAAGGTAAGCGCTTTCGCAAACATGCTTCTTCAGACCTTATTACAGAGAAAAAACAAAAGATTAATGATTTAAATACCTAAAAAGGCGCCAAAACCACAAACAAAATTTAAAGAAGCAAAACCTATTTTAAAAGACATATTATAAAATAATCATATTTGACCATATGTCTAAACAGGATATATTGAAATCACTTGATCAATCATATCAATATATAAATGTTAATAAAAAACAAATACAATAGTTAAACTAAAATTTCTGACGTCCTAATCTCCTGGATGTCAAGAGTGGACGTATGGGAACTTTACCATTTAACCCTGGTGGTAAATCAGCCCTAAATTTGATGATCCAATTGATCTCCCTGGTCTCCGTGTAATTTTCAATATCCCCTCTCCTATGAGTAGTAAAAATCTGTTCTAAAATCCTGAACTTAAACTGATGATGTACACCTACCTCACATGTATGCTTAGCTAGTGCATTATAAATGTTGCCCTTCCTTGTGTGGTATACATGTTCGCGTATCCTGTCTCTCAACACACACTGCCTTGCCTACATAGTAGGCTGAACATGAGGTACAGGACGCAAGGTATACCACATCCTTGGACATACAGCTACCCCTCGTCCGGATGTAATATGTACCTGATCCATAAGGGTAGACAAATACAGGGTCAGACTGAATGTACGAGCAAAAGTTGCATCTATGACAGGGAACCATGAAGGGTCCCTGTCGAGATGAGCTAGTGAGGTGTGTTCTAGGATAACAAAGTAAATGCTTGAGGTTCTTCTTGTTACGGTAGACAAACCTGGGACGATCCCCAGTGAGTCCCTTGATGACAGGATCTACGGACAAAACATGCCAGTGTTTGGTGAAAACATCCTTAATGGCCCCTATGTCACTAGTGTAGTAAACAGGAAACATAACACCAAGACGAATCGTGTGTTGAGAGACAGGATACGCGAACATGTATACCACACAAGGAAGGGCAATATTTATAATGCACTAGCTAAGCATACATGTGAGGTAGGTGTACATCATCAGTTTAAGTTCAGGATTTTAGAACAGATTTTTACTACTCATAGGAGAGGGGATATTGAAAATTACACGGAGACCAGGGAGATCAATTGGATCATCAAATTTAGGGCTGATTTACCACCAGGGTTAAATGGTAAAGTTCCCATATGTCCACTCTTGAAATCCAGGAGATTAGGATGTCAGAAATTTTAGTTTAACTATTGTATTTGTTTTTTATTAACATTTATATATTGATATGATTGATCAAGTGATTTCAATATATCCTGTTTAGACATATGGTCAAATATGATTATTTTATAATATGTCTTTTAAAATAGGTTTTGTTTCTTTAAATTTTGTTTGTAGTTTTGGCGCCTTTTTAGGTATTTAAATCATTAGTCTTTTGTTTTTTCTCTGTAATAAGGTCTGAAGAAGCACGCTTATAAAGCGCTACCTTTCTGTTATAATAAATCAGAGTTTTTAAGTTATTTGACTACTTCGTTATTGGACTATTTTACAGTGAATTATTGGACTGTCATACTGATTTTGGAACTGACGTAAGGACTTTTAGCACCCTTCATTGTTTTGCTCAGCAGTCGTTTGTTTTGTTATAGTTCTTTTCCAATTTTTGCTGCATACTGCTGAGCATTTACTCCGCAAGGCTTTCTTATTTTGGTTATTATAGTGAGCTTTCTTGAGCTTTGTGGAGGCATGATAGGAGGGGAGCAACCATCCATTGAGCTACCGTATAATATATCGAGGAATCAGGAAGTTTCAGTGATGTCACGTCCGACCTCCGACCGATTTGCTGATTGTTTGAGAGCTGAGCGGAATCCATTGGTGTTGTTTGGTGAACAAGTGGAAGGCATGGATACCTCAAATAATTTGGTCTTTGATCAGGAAAATCTACATTTGGCCATCGAGAAACTTGAGCAAGATTTGTTTAAACTTAAGCGCATGCAGACACAGAGGCAGCACTTCGAGGTCTGCATTCAGCGTCGGCTTGTGCCTAGAGGACTTAGGGTGCTTAAGATGCCGACTATGGGCACCCTATACCCGGATCTCCTTTTCGACTGGCAACAACTAAACATTGAGGTAAGCCTCAACTACATGAGGTTGATGAACAACTTTTTTCTTCCTTTGGAAGAGAAACTCAGAGCAGACATTAAGACAGTACAAATGAACATTTTCACTGAATTTCCTGTTTCAGCGGCAGAACATGCACTTAATTTGATGTTGGACAATGTCTCGCTATATGAGCGATGCCTTTTCAATCAGAAAAGAGCGAAGCTTCAGAGAGACAGTTCAGATTTTCGAATGGGCCATATTTTCACCTGGCCCAGGAATAATGGGAACGCTGGTTCTGTCAATAGGGTGAAAGAGAATAATGGTCATTTAAATATTGCTAATGATAGTATTAATAAATCAGCTGTTGATGCTACCTCTGTCAATGATGTAGATGTAAATTATGTGATGCGCTTAGAGAATGTTAATACAGTTTCTGTCGATGTTGTTGATATTGGTGATCCTGTCACCGAGCCCTCAACAAGGGAACCTATGGAGAATGTAGCTGTCATTAGGGATGATTTGAATGTGCAGTTGGATACTAATGAACAAACATGGGAACCATTGGTCCCCTGTTTAGAACCAGTTGTTCGGAGGAAAACCACTGTCTCCTCAGTGAGTAAAGTAAATGATAGTTTCAATTCTGACCGTGGTAATGACCGGTCGACATTGAATACCCCATTACCCTCTGGTAGTAGGCATCCTTTTCCCATCAGGGCATACACCAGCGAGGAGGGGATACATTCCAACCACAGGGGGCGACACAAGAGGAAATTATCTCCGGACAAGTTTCCCAACCGGAGCATCAAGAAAATGTGGGAAGGGAAGAAGTAGATTTGGTCTTTAATTTATCCAACCACGTCCTTAGTTGTTATGAAACACAAGTTCTTTCCAAAGGTCTAACGTTTATTCCTACTATGTATAGTAGGCAAGAAGAGACTTTAAGAGATTTTAAATTATTTATTAGGAATTTATCATTGAAGATTTTTTTCAGAGATTCAGGAAGCTCCATGTGTGATACTGTTCTCAAAAAGCCAAGCACTTTCATCCCACCCATACACCCACTGGTTGCGGCTTATAGCAAACTAGTGGAAGATGACATTTATAAGATGAATGAGTCATTGTTCTGATAGGAAGAAGAGACATAACCTCAGTTTTAAACAACGGGAAGCATTAGATTCCCTCCGCAACAACTGCAATATCGTCATTCGCCCTGCAGATAAAGGGGGAGGGGTAGTTGTGTTAGATGCAGAGAGGTATCGGGATGATATGATGCAGATGTTGGCCGATGCGAAGTTTTATGAACTTATCACTGATACTAGAGTTGATTCTATCATCAGTAGAATACAGCTTACTCTCTCCGAGCTTCTGCGCAATGAAGTCATTGATCGAACCTTATTTGACTTCCTGCATGTTACATACCCCTTGTTGACTACTATTCAGGGTCTTCCCAAGGTTCATAAAGATCTGCTCCACCCCCCGATGAGACCTATTGTCGCAGGGAGAGGGTGGTCAACGGAACCTTTATCTATTTTTGTGGAAGCCCAACTTAGGCCCTTGGTTGAAGCTAATTGCTTCATTTTAAAAGACACTAAACAGTTTTTATTGGATTTTTATCAATTTGTGAATTCCTGTGACAGTATAGATGATTTGCTGTGGGTAACAATGGATGTTCAGTCCCTGTTCACCGTTATACCTAATGCTGAGGGATTGGAGATGATCAATGCATATTTGAGGAGATTTACTCCATCCTTGGCTCTAGATGTTGATTTGACCCTGTTATTGTTGGGTTTGATCCTTGAGTCCAATGTGTTTGGTTTTCGAGATAGAATTTTCCTACAGCGGGATGGCGTAGCTATTGGCACTTCTTGTGCCAATAGCTACGCCAACCTAGTTATGGCTGAATGGGAGTATCGTCACTTATTCCAGAATGATTTGTATAGAGAATTTGTACCCTTCTATAGGCGTTTTGTTGACGACCTTTTTTTGATCTGGAAGGGTAGACCTGAGCAACTGGAATGTTTTTTCAAACAAGTGAATGATTCCTTAGAGTTCTTGAATTTCACCATGGAATGGTCTGACACTACCATCCCTTTTTTGGATATATTTGTAGACAAGCTACTGGGTGGGATTGTCAATACAGGCCTATACCGGAAATCGTGCTACAGGAACACACTGTTACATCGTTCCAGCATGCATCCTGGTTTTGTCTACAGTAACATCATTAGGGGACAATCCATGCGTGCATCTAGGTATACACCTGTAGACTCTAATCTTCAGATTGAGTTGGAGGACCTAAGGATGAAGTTCATGGCACGTGGATACAGTGAATTGGATGTGGCCAGGGGGATGGATGGTATTTCTACTCTTAGGGTAGACCGAGCGAAGCCCTACTTTTCTGAAGGGGCCTTGGAAGTATACCCAGCGGGTGGGAGTGAACAACGGACACTGAGCCATGCTCTCACCAGCAATGGTGTTATGTTTCCTGTTTACTACACTAGTGACATAGGGGCCATTAAGGATGTTTTCACCAAACACTGGCATGTTTTGTCCGTAGATCCTGTCATCAAGGGACTCACTGGGGATCATCCCAGGTTTGTCTACCGTAACAAGAAGAACCTCAAGCATTTACTTTGTTATCCTAGAACACACCTCACTAGCTCATCTCGACAGGGACCCTTCATGGTTCCCTGTCATAGATGCAACTTTTGCTCGTACATTCAGTCTGACCCTGTATTTGTCTACCCTTATGGATCAGGTACATATTACATCCGGACGAAGGGTAGCTGTATGTCCAAGGATGTGGTATACCTTGCGTCCTGTACCTCATGTTCAGCCTACTATGTAGGCAAGACGAATCGTGTGTTGAGAGACAGGATACGCGAACATGTATACCACACAAGGAAGGGCAACATTTATAATGCACTAGCTAAGCATACATGTGAGGTAGGTGTACATCATCAGTTTAAGTTCAGGATTTTAGAACAGATTTTTACTACTCATAGGAGAGGGGATATTGAAAATTACACGGAGACCAGGGAGATCAATTGGATCATCAAATTTAGGGCTGATTTACCACCAGGGTTAAATGGTAAAGTTCCCATACGTCCACTCTTGAAATCCAGGAGATTAGGACGTCAGAAATTTTAGTTTAACTATTGTATTTGTTTTTTATTAACATTTATATATTGATATGATTGATCAAGTGATTTCAATATATCCTGTTTAGACATATGGTCAAATATGATTATTTTATAATATGTCTTTTAAAATAGGTTTTGTTTCTTTAAATTTTGTTTGTGGTTTTGGCGCCTTTTTAGGTATTTAAATAATTAGTCTTTTGTTTTTTCTCTGTAATAAGGTCTGAAGAAGCATGTTTGCGAAAGCGCTTACCTTTCTGTTATAATAAATCAGAGTTTTTAAGTTATTTGACTACTTCGTTATTGGACTATTTTACAGTGAATTATTGGACTGTCATACTGATTTTGGAACTGACGTAAGGACTTTTAGCACCCTTCATTGTTTTGCTCAGCAGTCGTTTGTTTTGTTATAGTTCTTTTCCAATTTTTGCTGCATACTGCTGAGCATTTACTCCGCAAGGCTTTCTTATTTTGGTTATTATATGTAACTGTTGTACCATGACAATTATGACTCTGTAATTATAAATGTATTTTCAGACCTGGGATGGAATTCATGATTTACTGACAGTCATCTACTCATCTCCCATAACACAAGTATAGCTGTAAATAATATATTGTGTGGTCTGAACCAGAACTCCAAAATCTACACTGAAAATAATACATGTATATGCATTTCTGGTATATTGTCACAAATTACTCTTGCATCACACCTAAGAATGCATAAGCCAAGACCTTGTCATATCATGCACATACATGATTAATTGAAGTATAATGCACTCACTCTTTTAGGTGTATATTAGTAATGACCATGTTTGGCAAGCACTTCTTTTGTGGCAATGAGGAAAAAAAAACATCTAACTGGAACTATATGTATTCTCTTATTTAAATAGGTTTGAATCCCACACTGTACAAATTACATTTATCAGTGTGTAAGGAAGGTCCCACAAAATATGTGTCAAGTCATAAAATCAATCCCCCCAAATTAAGGTCTTAAAAGCCAAGTCACTTAACATACCAGTGTTGACCATATAGTAGCAACATGCCATAAATTAAAGCCAAATATCACATTATCCTTTCTATTTCATAAATTTCCTTCATCTCTGTTTGGCAATGTTGCTCTGTGTTTAACAATACGCAGATGTGGTTGGCATGGTTATGTGGGTTTGACCCCTTGCTGTGAAATGCAATATCATTAACTGGCAGGAAAATACTTTTACTGTTGTTGAAGGTCCTGTGCAGACATGACAGGATCTGGGAAGGATGGGGCCAAATTCAGGGCTCAAAGTAGAGTGTAGAGGAGTCAAAGATATTAGTGGCACTCCTCATAAGGCACTACAGCCAAAGGCTGCTGCAGGGGGACAATTCCAGGTCTCAGTATAAGGTTGAGGCTTGAAAAAATCCAGCCAAAGCTGTCTCAAGTGCGACTGGCATACCATGCACTAGAGAGCAATGTAGGCATCATTATAATGATCTGAAACGGTGCAAGCAGGCACAATTCAACCAGTAGCTGAATGAGTTTGGGAATGCTGACAAAGCAACTTTAAATGTTATGGAAAACTGTAGATAGCCAAGACTGGTATGCATAATGCATTTATGTCTTTTCTCTCCTTCTTTATTTTGCAGCTGTTCAGGAAATTTCAGCAAACAGAGTGGCAAAAGCTGAATGAATAGAAAGACACAGAAATACAAGGAGTACATATGCAATGCAAATGAACATGATTGTATTAAATTTATTGCTCTTCTTGACATTACTATCAAATTAAGCATGCAGATCTTAACTGTAAAAGCAAGCATGGATGTTTTTTTTCTGTAGCTCTTGGTAATTGTATTAGGTAACTCTAATAGTGTATTCAGATTTTGTGGGTTCAATTCCCACAGGTAACAAATACATTCAAATTACAAAAATATCATTTTTAAATTTTAATTCCAGCACAATTGGCTTTAATACCATGCTGTTAACTTAGGGCCAGATTCAGGAAACCTCCGTGTAAGACTTAATATGTCTTACTCGGAGGCTGCAGTTGAACGGTATGACATCAGCATGCCATGCATATTCATGAGGGCATGCTGAATTATACCCTAGGCTAACACGGTCCTTGTAGGAAAGTAGGGGGGCGTGTCCAAATGCCGAGTACTGCAAAGGGACATGCCCCCAGAAGAGTCAGAGGCCTGAAAGTAAACACCCACGAGCGAGTCCTTAGAAATGTCAAGGAACACAACACCACACATCCCCACAGACTAAACCCCACTAAAAATGTGTAAAACGTAAAAATAGCAGTTTCATTTTTTTTTTTATAATTTCAAAAATGTTTGCCTGCATTTACGCTCGTTTACGCGGGTATGCCCTTTGCTAAGCCACAGTTAGCAGACATTGAAAAGCATATAAGATCTACATATGCAAATTAAGCCAAGTAGCAATAGCGTAGCCATAGAGACGTTGGCCAAAGAGGAGCTAGTCACAGTTCGAGCCCCCACAACATCATTCACCATTTTTATTTAAATAAGTATGAAACAATCCCCTGACATATATATATATATATATATATATATATATATATATATATATATATATATATAACTATAATTTAAGTAAAATGTAATGAAATGGGCCATGTATTTGTGAAGAAATCTGACAGAATAATTTATAAAAAAAGGATTATAATTGCCCATAGCTGAGCAACACTTTAGCAAGCTGAATATGAGTGCCCGTAGGTGAGCAGTGCTTTAACAAGCTTAATATGAGTGCCCGGAGGTGAGCAGTGCCTTAACAAGCTTAATATGAGTGCCCGTAGCTCAGCAGCACTTCACCCAGCATAATATGAGTGCTCATAGCTAAATAACGCATTACCCAGCATAAGCCGTTTGCGCGGAGCTGAGCAGCGCGCCAACCAGCTTACCGGCTGGCAACATTGGGCAAGCTGTATCAAAGCCTCCTTTACACAGACATACCTCCTAACCTGTCTAGACATTAGTAAAATAAAAAAAGCAATGCCAAGGGTCGAATCTGGGATACTGTGCACCATAGTCAAAGTACTGAACCACTAAGCCATGACAGTTTTACTGGGAAATACAGTATTAGCATATATATAGGAATAAATGAAAATAGAACCATGACAAAGCAGGTTTGCTTTAAACTGATAAATATCCAAAATTGCCAATCACAGATAAGTGCGGGAAAACCGGCATATATAAGCCCCATAGGTGGGAATACACACCATAACTGATTGTGGTACCCATTTGCAGTCAGGATGGCAGGTGCAGGAGAGGGAAATCACTTTAGAGCACAAAGGTGGGGTGTTGAGGAGTCAAAATATATGGTTTGGCTCCTAGTCCATGATCATGAATCACATCTCATGCAGGCCAGGTTCAATGGGGAGCGTACAAGGCAGAGGCGTGGAACTGGTTGGCACATGATCTCACCAGTGCCACAGGCATTCCAAGGACTGGTAAACAGGTCCGTCACCACCATGCAGACCTGAAGTGATGTAAGGAGGACCAACTGAACCATTGGATCCAGGAGGCCCGCCAAATGCCCAATGCCCCACTACTGAGTAAGTATACATGTAGTTACGTATGTAAGAAATGCTATCCTAGCCTATAGTATGGAAAGGTATGTTCCAATATTCCTTCATTTATATTACAGCTGCAGGTGTTCGTTCCACGAATCGGCGAGCCTATGCTGATAGGCTGCTGAGGTTGCGCCACCAGGCAGGTTGTAATTATTTAGCTGGTATAGTTATAGAATATAAGTGAGACAGATTGTAAAAGAGTTCAGTGTTGTAACCCAGTAATAAAGGTGAAATAAGCCTAGAATAAAGATTCTGCTAGTATTGTAAGATTAGATAAGTGATGCAGCCTGGAAAAGAGTGCATTGCAATCCAGTAATAAAGATTAAACAAGTCTCAAATAGAGTTTCCACCTGTATTGTAATATCAGATAACTGCTTCAACCTGAAAATGAGTGGTAATCAATCAACAAAGGATAGACAAGTGTCAAATACATCCTTGTAAATTCTGCAATATGATATAAGTGAGTCAGCTGGAAAGGATTGTTGCAACCCAGTAATAAATGCTAATAAAGCCTAGAATTAAGTACCATTCTGAAATGTAAATATAAAATAAGTGAGAGAGTGTGAGAAAGACAGTTTGAAGCTACCAAGAAAGCTGTAATAAGTCTGGAATAAAGGTATACTGCAGTCACTACATAATGAAATGAATGAGACAGCCACAACCAAAGAGTGTAATGTCTTAAATAAAGTACAGAACCTGGACTGTGTCCGTCCCACAATTTGGATATGTTGCTGTACCCTTGCATTACGGAGATAGTATGGTTGTATGAAATGCTGAACATCCACAGTTGTCTAGACCCATATAAATCAAATGTAGCAGGATGCTGTACCTGAACACAGCCAGATATGAACATATATGAATAAAAATGGAATGTATATTAATGTAGCAGTCACATCCCCATCACCAACATTCCTAAGGTTACATACAGGAAACTGTACTAATACATGTAGGGGATATATATCTGCATCTACTAGGAATGTATAGTATATGTATAGGTAGTGTAAGTTGTTAATGTAATATTTCTCCAGCCTACCCTATTTTCACAAATTATGCCATTCCACACCAAACTGGGTATGTGTATTCACAATTAATTCCCATGGACATTTGTCCTGTTGGTTCATACATATCTGCATGTACGTTGATGCATGTGCCCTGTTCACATATCCAAACCTGATGGCCTGTTGCCACCAATCAACCCTGCATGCTGTTGGAATGTGCACTGTTGTTCTAAATAGGCATGTGTTATGCTTGCTGCTCAATGTTCGGAATTCATGGGTGTTTGGTTAATGGGAATACTGATGCATGCTGTTGCAACTAATTTTGAATGGTGTTGTTTGTTACTAACCCAAAATGCCATAAAATACTGCTAAACATAGGAAAACTTTGAAGGCGGGTTCCAGCGGACCCATCTCTCCCACCTCAGCTGGCGAGTGCACCTGGCACCAGTGCCCACGCTGGGACCTCCTCCTCTGGTGGCCCTGTGCCACCTTTGGGTGGAAGTGCTGCAGGGGATTAGGGCTCGTCCCCCCTCTGCAAGCGTGGCCGGAGGAGAGCCTCCACTCACCCTCCATAGTCTGTGTTGCGTAGTGAGATCAGGTGTTCTGTGACTTATCCCCTACGCCAGCTCATGGCAAGAGTGGCGCAACTCATGGTGTGCCTGCCCATCCTACCCAGCCTCCAGCACAGACCTGGCCTGGGCTGTGAAGGCACAGTTGTAACTGCCCATGGGTGGGGATCTCAGTTCCACTGTTGCCATCTGTGGGCTCATGGGCTCGCGATATCCAAACATCCATCCCCGTCAATTGTGTCCCCCCCCACATGTGTTATACTCTGCCCATGTATGCGCCTTGTTTGTCTTGTCTGTTAACCTCCCCAACCTACCTCCCCAAATATACCTACTTCCTGTACCTCACATTCCATTCTCACCTGAAAAAAAAATAAAAAAAGAGCACTATGTTCACACAAAAATGTACGCCCCATACATAGCTGCCCAATTCGCACACATGTCCGCTGGACATGTAAACTGATAATTCTAATTGGCAGTACAACATATTTTGTTGTCCTCACACCTCTCTCAGGGGTGGAAGGTTTCAAATTTCACACCAAATTTCAAACATATGCACAGCTGTTGCTGATAAAGAAATGGGCAGCTATGGACCTTTCCTACATCCTTCCTGCACATCCCGAGCTTGTTTTCCTACTGTCCTACCCTCTTTGTGCACCCGTCTTCACCACTTTCCTATTTCCCCATTTTCTTTTCTTTAAAAGAAAATAGCGTGGGTGTTAGCGGGAGTAAGCACTTTTAAGCAGTAGTCAGCGGGTGTGCGCTTGTGTGCGCTTACCTAAGCATAGATAAGCATAGCTAAGCGTCGCGCAAATTCATGCAAACCCGCTTACAACTGCTTAAAAGTGCCTTAGTCACTCTGTATGACAATGCCTGTAGTCTGCTCATCAGCAAAATAAAATACCCCTGTCAGTCTCGAACCCCGGACCTTGGACACACTAGTCTGCATGAATTACCACTGAGCCACAGCAGATATACAAGAACTTGGTGCTGAAAGAAATATATCATGAAATACAAGGAGTGAGTGTAAAGGGAAAATAGGAAGGCCATTACACAAAGCTTGTTCTGTATATCTTTACTGGCAATTCTTGTGGAAATACATTACATTAGTGTGAGAAGAGAAACAGCCATGCTAGTAGGTAATAATGTTACAGTAGCACCTTACAAACCCCACACAGTATCAGAGCAGGATAAACACCACCATATTTGAATAGGTAAGAGGCCAGACCTCCCAACTGTGACTGATTTACAGGGATGTCCCTGACTGGCAAACAACTGTTACCTGTGCCCCACTGACTCCCTGTGAAATGTACTAACAGTAGGCAGAAAGGTGGGGAATTCCACGTAATGGTACCTGTCAATAAGTTAAAGTAGACACTACTTGCATGTCAGAAATGGTGTAGTAATACATATGCTCAAAATACCCCACAGTCACAACTGCAGAATATCTGAAATATATCACAGGTGTATCCCACTGATATGTACCATTCCCTGAGGCTGGTCAAATATATGCCTGAGAGTATCTGAGGCCTGCAAGTGTCAGAAACACACAGGCATATCAGCCTGTCTGCTGTTACATACTCTGTGAATAGCTGTAGAATTACTTCCACAAGCATGCCCTTATGTAGGAGTACAACACAGAAATAGCAAAGGATGTAGCCATCTAACATACTAATGGCAGTATAGCAGTTCACAAGCACTGCATGTGCCTGATATTCATAATTGTTAGTACAATATACTTAGTTGTCCTCACCCCTCTCTCAGGGGTGGAAGGTTTCAAATGTCACAACAAATGTCAAACATATGTACAGCTATTGCAGTTAAAGAAATGTGCAGCTATGGACCTTCCCTACACCCAGCCTGCACATCCCTAGCTGGTGTTCCCACTGACTTCCTGCTTCCTGCTTACAACTGTTTAAAAGTGCCTTATTCACTCTGTATGACAAGGCCCTAGTACTGCTCAGCAGCAAAATAAAATACCCCTGTACGTGTCAAACCCCAGACCTTGGGCTCACCAGACTGCATGAAGTGCCACCAAGCCACAGCAAACATATAAGAAGTTAGTGCTGAAAGAAATATATCACGCATTACAAGGAATGAATGTAAATGGAAAATAGGAAAGCCATAGCAACACATTCCAGTAAAGACAAATATCAGGCATTCAACGAGTGAATGTAAAGGGAAAATACAAAAGCCATAGCAACACATTGCAAAAACTACTGTTGTATGCCAGTCAATCCTCAAATCCCACAGGTAAGTACATACTCCCATGTAAACAGTGTTAGCATTAGCAGGTGTGAGTTAACATACACACTGAGAAGAGTGAACTGGAAGAAACAACAGTCAGGTATCAGTACAACATGCATTTCAGTGGCTACAACACAGCTTTAGATATGAGAGATATACCAACCTTCTGACTTACACAACAGTGTCCACAGCAAACCAGCATGGTCCCCACCTTGCAAAACTGAAAGGCCTATGCCTACCTAACCTATCATTTTATAGCAGTGTCCTGAAATCACAGTGAGAACTGCAATTAACACACAGCAGGCTGCATGCAATTACTAAATGCTGGCCACAAATTGGTGCAGAGGCCATCACATGCACATGTGCAGATACCTACAAAAGCAGCCTGTACTGCCAGTCCACACATGCAATAATATCATTGCAGCAACTGGAGGGGAGAGAGAGAGAGAGAGAGAGAGAGAGAGAGAGAGAGATACAGAGACAGAGACATAGACCAAAAAAAATAAAATAAAAAGCAAGCCATCCAGCAAGCCAGCAAGCCAGCAGAAAAAAACTGTCAGAGACAAAGGTAATGTAAACTACATAATCTAATAATATACATACTGTGAACCCTCCATATGTGTTAGCAGTCTGTATCTATATGTATATGCAGATGTGCATAGGGCAAGGGACATACTGCAACTGTTAGTGAAGGCTGGACATACATATGTGGTAGAAGGTTGCTATGTGCACATATCAATGTAGGTTGTAGTGTGTGGCATTGAAAACAGCACGCAGTGCAGGTATATGTCATGTGGTGGTGAACTTCTGTGGGACTGAGCCAGTGAGGCCTGCTACAGCTATACGGCCTGAGGACAGCATAATGCATTATGCACAACACTGTGCTATATCATTACAGAATGGTATGTCTCACAACTGTTTCAGAAGTGATATTCCCACCATGAAAGGTGGGCAGTCTATGTGCCTACATGTGCATATATATGTACAGCAATGGATGTTTAGAAGTGTGTGTGTGTATATATATATATATATATATATATATATATATATATATATATATATATATATATATATATATATATATAAAGAGAGAGTGAGAGAGGGGGACAAGGGGGCAGATGTACTGCAACAGGTGCCTGGTGACCAAGGCATGGACTGAACACCATTGTTGATACTGCAGTACCATACCCCATTCCAAAACATGTTACCCACTAACTACCACATAGGTGGTTGCCCGCCTACCACTGGAGGTGTCAGAAGGGAACATGGGACACAGGTGTACAATAGCCTCCCCTTTGATATCTACAGTGGCACACTTGTCTTGTAATCCCTGTACATGGTACATGTCATCACAAAAGGTGTGTCAGCTAGCGAAATGTAAGTCACTGTACCCCTCTACAACTCACAATGCCCTATGCAGTATGTACCTCCCATGAGAACTACAGCAAGTGGAAAGACCACAGACATACCTAACAAAGACTGATAATGCCCTCAAACACATTCCCTATGCAGACTGACTCTCAAAACCACAGCTAGAGTGCCTTGCATACTTCCTACACAGAGGTTACCACTGCTGGACATACACAGTTATGTCACACCCATACCAGTTGGCCAACCACCATGGCAACACCTCACAATCCGTCCAGCCTACATGACCTAGGGCCTTAATCCTTGTCACTGCACTAAACAGCACATGCTGGAGGTACAGGTTTCTATACACAAATATGCCATACCCTGGAGTAAACCACCCAGCATTAACAAACATGGCTCCTTATTAGTAGATGTCATACATACCCCTGATGAATGTTATGGAGATAGGTAATATGCCCTGTGAGTCACCTCTGTGTAACCATTTCACAGGAGCAAGTAAAATCACATTACATGTGTTCCAAAGGGCAGGGTAGCATATGGCTAGGCTGCCCTAGGCCCAGGGCCAATAACATAGTACCTACCTATGACACAATGCACACACACATGTACTCAGTGCAATACCAGCTATGTGATGTTGAATTAGTGTGACACTGATTGTGTGCAAGGTCTGTAAAGGTGTGATAGCTTAGTGTAAGTTTGTGTCTGTCATGGTAGTTGGTGTCCTTGGTGTGAGGCCAGAGAAAGATGTGTCAGTTATCGGGATGCAAACATAGTAGATTGGCATATGTTGTGCAGTACTTCCCTGTGTACGACTGCGGTGTCCCATCATAGGCAGAAGCAATACATGTATGCTCAGTAAGTGGTACTGCTGTTGAATCCAACTCACATATGAACTGTTGTACTACCTGATGTTGTAGGCCTAAACACTACAGTATGGTGTATGTTCACATTCCCTGGTAACACTGTCTGGTGTGTTTCCTGTAGTCTGCACAGATTACATACCTCATGCATAGGTATCTGTAAGTAGGGGCACACAGTACTATAAGGTACACAGTTAATGCTCATCTGTGTTGTCATATATTTGTGTGTTGTATGTATGTGTCATGTGTGTGTAATGATGCCTGTACCATGGCCGCAATCACATGTGTGTTATACGGTATGTGTGTGTACCTGGCAGCATGTATACTCTGTGACAGCACTATGCTGGCTATAGTAACAACTGTGCACATATGTCAGGTAGGGGTATGGCATCAAAGACTAGGGTGGATTACCATTGAAACTGTAAATGTGCATTGCATTCATTGCACGGGATGACAATATCCTTCATCCATTAGCTTTATACATACCCCCAGTGTGAGGTTGTGCATTGTATCCCACACAGTGTGCCGAGTGCTTGTGTATACTAGTTTGTTGTATGGAGTGTGGCAGGCACTGTCAGACAGTTGTGGGCTGAGCACTGATATGTGCTATCGAACATGTATATCCCCTGATAGACAGACAGATGCCATATATGGCAGTTAAGTGATATAACAACATTAGAATATTAAGTGTGCCACATGACTTCCTTCCAGGGTGATGGTGCATCAGTGAAACCCACCTTATACAGCAGCAGAGGATCAGGAGATCCACCAGAGCCTGGTGCAGAATTACTGTATGCTGTTTTCCAGGACCAGCCAGAACCAGCATGAGAGGGCTGCACTGTGGCAAATCCGTTGGGTAAATGACATGGCATGCATAACCAGACATATAAGCAGGTATGCCATCACTGCAGTGATTTAATTAGACATGTCCGGCAGCGTGCGTCTGATATCCACAGACAACAGCTTGCCTCAGGTGATGGGATACCTATCCAACCCCCCTCACCAGTGTGGAGGAGTGCCTCCTAAGTGTTGTGGCTCCAGGCCAACAACAGCAACATCCACAAACATGTGTCATCATGGAGGCTGGAGCCACCCAGCATGTTGAAATGGAGTGTGCAGGTAACATGCCATATCTGTAGTTGACTGTTCTCTGTACTGATAGTTTATGCGTGTGTCAGATGTGTACTGTTTGTGTAGCTGTTAAACTGCATATTCTTCTGCAAGATTGATATTCTGAGCATAATCTGTACACCTGTGAAAGCCACCTGTTGTACTACTGTACTTTATCATACTCACAGTATGAATGGCACAGTTATGGCCACTGGCAATCACTCTCATATTTTTGCAGGTCCCTCTGGAGTGACAGCAAGGCAGCCAATCCATGCTGGTGAATGTGTAATAACAATACTATTGCTAATGACATGTGCATGTCATATGAAGGTGTAGTCTGTACACATGTAACACACCTATGCATAATGCATGCTGTGCATGTTTGCTGTGAGACTATGCATATCCCATTATTCTCAATAGCTGCCTCACTCACATGCAATACACAGAGCATGACACATGTGTGACAACACAGTACTGGACATTGTATAGGCTTACCTGATACACATGTACACAACACACCCACATGTTTGGCATACACACTACACCTTAGCCTGCTACACATCTCCAATTATGACATCTGCTGTATGGCCACCCTTCAGTATCCCACTTTTCATCTACGCAGCACACATAATATACCTGAGGGGTAGAGGCCTATCTTGTCTTTGTGCAACACTCTTGAACAAATAATACATTCATGTTAGGCAATGCTCACTATTGGCCACCTTACAAACCCATGTAACAAGTGGCTGTGTAATTGTGGATGTAGTCATGTTACTGCATATCAGGTACAGCATGCTAGCTGCCTGTTTGGTACACAGTATTATTGTTGACTGATTACAAGAAGCATGTTGATCATGGCTCACGTTACTACACCACATCCAGTTCCGCCGACCACAAAAGTACACATAGCAGTCATTGCGTAGCACCGTCATGTGTTTTGTGTGTGTGTGTGTGTGTGTGTGTGTGTGTGTGTGTGTGTGTGTGTGTGTGTGTGTGTGTGTGTGTGTGTGTGTGTGCAAATATATGCACCCACAGCTTGTAACACTTTCACAACATTGTTATGTCCTTGTACACATTGTGTCCCAGGGTGGAGACAATCACTGAACAACTACACACAAGCATAAAAGTACACATATACTGTTATTAAGTCTACACTTGCACTGCATGTTCCTGTGCAACACATAATCTGCATGCTGACAAGTGTGCAGTGATGTTTTTCCTTGTGATACTGTCACCCTCCCTAAAACAGTATTGTGTATATGTGTTAGATTGTAGGTGTGTTTGTGTTTGTATCTGCTGTACTGAGGAGTGTGCTTGTGTGCTTGTGTGCCTGTGTGCCTGTGTGCCTGTGTGCATGTGTGCTTGTGTGCCTGTGCACATGTGTGCATGTGCACCTGTGTGCATGTGTGCATGTGTGCATGTGCACCTGTGTGCATGTGTGCATGTGCGCCTGTGTGCATGCATGCATGTGTGCATGTGCGCATGTGTGCATGTGCATCTGTGTGCATGTGTGCATGTGCGCCTGTGTGCGTGTGTGCATGTGTGCATGTGTGCATGTATGCATGTGTGCATGTGTGCATGTGCACCTGTGTGCAAGTGTGCATGTGTGCATGTGAGCATGTGCGCCTGTGTGCATCTGCGCCTGTGTACATGTGTGCCTGTGTGCTAATATCGTGTACACATTTGTAAACTGTGTTTCCTATCTTCCTCTGACAGGTTCTGATGTTGCTCTGGTGGAGTGCAGCAGGGAACCTGAAGCAACTGCTGAGGATAGTGATTATGATGATACATGTGTAATGGCACAGGGAGGTGTGACAGGGTCTGTCGTTGGTCAGCCAATTGACACTAGACAGCAGTCAACCCCATCAATGCGCACAGTCATCCTGCCAATACATCCATTGTCAGCAATGTCCTTAGCTGAGGGACAGCATACAGTGGGCATTGACCAGGGTAGTGTGGTATCATTGGCACATGCATCCCCTCACAGCAGCCATGGCCAGATTCCTGACATGGTACCACACAGACAGATGTCCAGGGGTTCTCGTGGGAGCATCCGTGGTCGTACTGCCCCTGTCAGATGTGCCCACAGAGGTCTTTCAACCTCAGCTATGTTCTGGGCTGTAATGCAGGCACAGGCATGTATGGAACGGTACACCAGACAGGGTCTGAGGGAGCTTATAGCACATCACACTGCTATGAATGACACTATGCGTGACATTGCGTCTGCCATCCGGAACATCAGCGAGGTCATTGATAGACGTTGGGGGGACACATTAGATCTCTTCCACAACTACATGTCCAGGAGCCAGGACAGTTGAGGCATCGATGTGGACGTATGCCAGCAACATTATCAGCTGGCAGTTGTCATGGACAACAAACCCACAGCCGCTCCCATAGTGCCAGTACCAGCCCCAGCAATGCTGGGTCTGTGCTGTCATTAGACCATCCTAGAAGACCACGTGCACGTGGCTCTGGACAGTCCTAGCAGGGACATGTGTCCAGTCAACAACCCACTGCTTCTGATGACAGTACCCAGTCTGGCTTAATACCTGATACTGTCCATAGCACCCCTACCAGGCACAGGTACCGTGTCCGTGGCCAGAGACAGTGATCTGTATGCCCTGGCAGGTACAGTCTGTGGTTGTCCACAAACACCCGTATAAGGCAGCCATGTGGTGGAACTGTGTGCATGCATACACACACATACATAGTGCTAACACCTAGGGCTAACACATACACACACACAATGCAGCAACATTGCCCCATGTTGTACTGTTGTCCCTCACTAACACACACACACACACATACATGTCAATTGGATGTGTCAATGGCAGACTGTCGCAAACCAAGTACACACCCTGTGCATATGATGAAACTGTGCCACCTCCTGCCATCTGTAACATTGGTGCAGGAACAGGGTAGCATGGTGCTGATGCACAGGGTGACTACACAGCACTGTAGTAATATTATCATGTTGTTAACAGTACAGTGTAATGATGTTGTGGGTATATTCGAGCATGCATGATGCATTACCATTGTTTGTCATCGCAGTTTTGTATACACCAGTGTTAATTCCCAAAGTGTACTGTCTGCACATGTGCCACATGGCTGTTGTGTGTATCTGTGCCTGCATGTGTTAGGGTGTGGACAGTACATGTGTGATGTTTGCAGCACTGAGTTGCTGGTGTACATTTGTGAACATGGTAAGCATGGAACATGTCATGGTTTGACAGTATGCTGTGGGTGATATGGTTTCCAAATGTCAATGGTCTGCATTCTGGTAGTATACACAGCTTACATAGCCTGACATTCAGTGGTCATTACATGGTGTCTCCTCAACTGATACACAGATGTAGGAACCTGGTGTCAGTGATATCCCTGCAGTACTACACTATACCAGTAGCCATTCTTACTGAGACCCACACATCCCTGGGAACAATACTCTTTGGCATATAGCAGTCTCATGTACATGCCAACACACTACGGATATGTCCATCCATGACTGCAAATACATACAGTGGCCTACAATGCATTCTACACATGACACACCTAACCACCACAAGGATATCATATGGACAGATACCTGTTGTCCAAGCCATGCTGTATTGCTGTAACGCAACTGTGGCATTGTCATCAGCATGTAGTTAACATAGTATTCCAACAGTACCATGTAGGTGGTAGCACCCATCATGTAGAACGGGTAATGGTGTGTACATGTGGACAAGTGTCATCTTGTCTTTCCTGTGATATTCACATTTCTGAAGGTATTCTGCAGTCCCTCGGTGTATCACTTAAGCAAGAAGGTGTCTGTATGCATATCGGTGACAGTTGCCATGCACCTACACTGGGTGTCCATCACTCACAGTCTTTGCTGTGTTTTAACATGTCTGACATATACTCCAGACATGAACCCTCACCCACATTAATCTATCAAAGCTTTCATGGGTGTGTGTCACATAGTTGGTCTAGGACACAGATCACTGCAGTAGCCTGCATTATTACCAACATACATGTATGGCCTAAGGTCTGGTAAGCTGCGGCACATGCTGACAAAAGTAACAACTGTATTCATATGGGGCAGGCTTCACACATAGGAACTATTAAAGGTCACAGGTACATATCTGTATGTGGCACACACATACCTGATGTGTGCATTGAAATTACTGTTATAATAATATGTCATACAATAATAAAAGCAAAACACATTAACAAACTGTGTGACAAACACACACATGGCATTTGTAGGATTCAAACCCCTACCTCACTATGATACTTGAGAGAGATGCATTAGCGCAGCGTGCTATTCACATTATTGGATGATTTCCCTTCTCCTGCTTTATTTATAGGGTGCTGACATCATCAGTCTTTCCAAAGAGGAATGTACATCTTTTAGTGTGTTATCCCAGTCTTCAAAAAGAGCATTCCTTTCACAGAGAATTGCATACATACACATCCCCCTACCCCCCCCCACAGCGTTTGTAGGATTCAAACCCCTACCTAGCTATGTTATGATATTTCAGAAAGACGCATTAGTGCAGTGCACTATTCGCATTACTGGGTAATTTCCCTTCTCCTGCTGTATTTATAGGGTGCTGACATCATCAGTCTTTCCAAAGAGGAATGTACATCTTTTAGTGTGTTATCCCAGTCTTCAAAAGGGCCATTCTTACACACACAGCATTTGCATGATTCAAATCCCTACCTCACTATGCTATGATACTTGAGAGAGACGCATTAGCGCAGCACGCTATTCGCATTACTGGGTGATTTTTCTTCTCCTACTGTATTTATAGGGTGCTGACATCATCAGTCTTTCCAAAGAGGAATGCACATCTTTTAGTGTGTTATCCCAGTCTTCAAAAAGGCCATTCCTTTCATAGAGAATTGCATACATATACACCCCCTACCCCCCACAGCGTTTGTAGGATTCAAACCCCTACCTAACTATGTTATGATACTTGAGAGAAATGCATTAGCACAGCGTGCTATTCGCATCACTGGGTGATTTTCCTTCTCCTGCTGTATTTATAGGGTGCTGACGTCATCAGTCTTTCCAAAAGGCCATTTCTATATACACACACAGCGTTTGCAAGATTCAAAACCCTACCTAACTATGTTACGATATTTGAGAGAAACGCATTAGCACAGCATGCTATTCGCATTACTTGGTAATTCCCCTTCTCCTGCTGTATTTATAGGGTGCTGACATCATCAGTCTTTCCAAAGAGGAATGTACATCTTTTAGTGTGCTATCCCAGTCTTCAAAAAGGCCATTCTTTTCACAGAGAATTGCATACATATACACCCCCCTGCCCCCAAACCCCTACCTAACTATGTCATGTTATTTGAGAGAAACACATTAGCACAGCACGCTATTCACATTATTGGGTGATTTCCCTTCTCCTGCTGTATTTATAGGGTGCTGACATCATCAGTCTTTCCAAAGAGGAATGTACATCTTTTAGTGTGTTATCCCAGTCTTCAAAAAGGCCATTCCTACACACACACACAACATCTGCAGGATTCAAACCCCTACCTAACTATGTTATGATACTTGAGAGAGACACATTAGCACAGCGCACTATTCGCATTACTGAGTAACTTCCCTTCTCCTGCTTTATTTATAGGGTGCTGACATCATCAGTATTTCCAAAGATGAAGGTACATCTTTAACTATCCCTCAGTATGGGGGATAACACTATCTGTGCATTAACAGATGCCTAGTTCAGGGTCACATATGCACACTGGCACTGCCAGGTTATGTTCTATAACATGCTTCATGACCACAGGACTTGTAACACACAACACAAGTAGGGGGTGTATCCATATACATCACAGATACACACACCTCTGGGTTGGTACTACTGCACTAAGCATGACAGGCCTTACATATACAACTACCATTGTGCAAAACTGCCTTTTGGTTTGGTGTGTAGTTCAGACCACCACCCCCCATACCCAGTAACCATACTTGGCTTTCCTGGGAACAGTGTAGGATATGCAGGTCTTCACACACACCATTATAGTGGTTGACTTCAGGTACACAAATATTGACTGGGGATACTACTCAGGCCCTCAACAACATCACCCTACAGCCACTACAATTTGTGAATCCATGTGCTATGGCACAACCAGTCACCACACCCACAATGGGGAATACATATTGGACCTGATCATCACCAACATGGGGACTCTATGTTACACACCAGAGGTAGAACTGTCATTGTAAAGATGAGACCATAAACAACTTTCCCCTGGACATCCATATCCCGTCCCCACCCCCAACCAAGGAAATCACTGTAAAGAATTTCACAAAAGCAGACTTTGCACTTGTGAAGACTGGGGTGGAATACTTCAAACGCCCCATGCTGGAGGATAATACAGCCCAATCTGCAGAATCCTTTACAAACGCATTGTATGAGCACCTGCAGGTATGCATTGATCATGTTATCACAAATAAAACCATGACTCCTCCAAAACAGGAGACTTGTCTGGTTGACCTCAGCCATATATAAGCTGAACAACAGAAGGAGGAAGCTACTACATAACAAAGCAATATCCCACAGACCCACATAGATAGTAACCTCTCCTTTGCTAATCACATTGACAGAGTCATTGCAAAGACCTTTATATAGCCCTCCATATCACATGGATGTTTGCATGTAGATCATGGGAGGTCATTGTGGCCCTCTACTAGTCACTCATCAGCCCCATGTTTGACTATAATTCCCCTTTTGGGGTGTACCTTACCCAACACCTGCAGCAACTACAGTGAACACAACAGTACCTCCCCAAGAGGATCATGGGCTACACACAGATGTCCTATGCAGCTCAACTAAAGGATCTCCAGCTCTACTCAGTTGCTTAACGCCTACTCAGAGGTGATCTATGCCTGACGTACGCAGCCATTTCAAATCCAGAAGTAATGGACATGCTCCACCTCATAACATCCAAGACCCTTAGAGCTACACACTCCAGGGACTTAAACCTCAGCACAAAAATAAATAGGACATGCTGCACGGACAGATTCATTACCCAGAGGCTCCCCTCACTCTGGAATTGAATCCCAATTAAAGTTAGACATAGCTCCTCGCCAACCCTCTTCCAGAGAAATACAGCCACATGGTTGGGAAATTGCAAATTCACCCCTGGGATCTCCACTGTGTCCCTGCTTGACAGAGGCACAGCAAACTAGCCTTAAAGGGTGCCTTCTGTGACCTACTTTACAGAGGCACTGTAGGCTACTCTACTGGGGAGGTGGACACCAAATACACTCTGCCTAGGCTTATGAATTCCCTAGGGCAGACAGCCTAATATTGACCTCTGCACCTATGTTTATGTCCGGGATGCACAATATTTGTTGCTGCTACTGTTTGCAGGTCTTTATTGCCGTAGCTTTCCCAGTTTCTATGAACAACTTGTGTATCTGTGTAACATGTTTGATCATGTCAGGGTTCCAGTATATTAATATATGTGTCTGTTGTCATTTAACTGTGTGCACAGGGTGGATTGCTGGATCGCAGGAGGTTCCTGGCTTAACACATACAACTGACAGATATGTGTGACTGACTGCTATACTCAGACATGGCCTAAGTGTGTGAGCATGCCCAGTGTGACCTTTCCATATGTTGTGATCTGGAGTCCAGTACATTTCTGGTTGTGTGTGAACATGACCAATATTGACATTTATACTGTGTGTGTTGGAAGTCATGTTGTGTTCTAACTGCCAGACTCCTTTGTGTCATAACTCAACAGGGATTATGCTGTGCCTGCAGGGTTTCCATGTGATAGTTTGCAAAGACTTGGCAACATTCTCTCATACTGGCTGAGCACTTCAAAACTGTCATGGTGTAGTAGTTCAGTACTTTCACTATGGTGCACAGTCTCATGGGTTTAAATCCCATCACTGCTTTAAATGTTCATAATGAGTAGACCAGACTGGTTAAGGGCCAGTTGGGCAACTATGAGCATGTCGCATTTTGTTCAGCTATGGCTTACTTAAACCAGGCTTGTCCAACATTGCTGTGTATTCATCAACTTGGGTGGACATTGCCAAACATTACTCCACATTGACCACAGTTGTACTAGTTGGTGTGTGTGTTTCTGTTCATAGGTTCATACTAGGCTAAATGCCCTAGGGCATTTATAATCCTAGTCAGAGTGTGTTTGGCTTTCAACACACATTTTAAGTGGAGTTTGCCATGACATTTTTCAAGGTTAGTATACTGTGCCTCTATCTAACAGTGACATAGAAGTGATACCCAGGGTAAACCTACAATCTCCCATCCACTCATGAAGATTCCTCTTGAAGAGAGTCAATGAGGGACTCTGGCTAACCTGGAGTGGGGGTTTACTCAAGAGTGGGGGGAGCCTCTGGGTTATGAATCTGTCACTCCAGCATGTCCTATTTATTTCATTCCTGAGGTTCAGGTCTCTTGAGCATGTATCTTGATGGGATTCTGATTTTCCAAGGTGCAGCATGTCCATTGATTCCAGGTTGGACATGGCTTTATACATCAGACACAGATTGCCTCTGGGCAGGCAGGATGCCGCTGAGTGGAGCTGCAGTTTCTTTAACCGGGCAGCGAATGGCATGTGTTTGAGCCCTTTGATCCTTCTGGTGAGGTACTTTTGTGGTCTTTCCAGCTGCTGCAAGTGTCTGATAAGGTACATCCCACAAGGGGCATTGTACTCCATTATGGGCCTGATGAGGGATGAGTTAAGAGGCACGATGACCTCCCCTGATGTAGATGTGAATAGCTTCATGATTAGGTGGGCTATATGAAATGTTTTTCTAAACACTTTGGCCACGTGGTTATCGAATGAGAGATTGTTATCAACTTGGGTCCCCAGGTCCCTTATCACTTCTTCCATACTTAATGGGTTACCACCTATGTGGTAACTTGTGGGCACTTAGTTTTTGACAAAGGGGAGGACTATACACTGTTTTGCGTTTAGCTTGAGGACATGGCTCTGTCACCGGTTGTCTGTTTCTATGAGGCCCTTTTGTAGGATGCTTGTGTCAGCTGGAGGATCTATTATGGCACCCAGTTTGCAGTCATCTGCAGACTTCTTCACCAACAGTCCTTCTGTGTTGGCCTGTACCTCTGAGAAATATATACCAAACAAGGGAGGTCCCATGACTGAGTCTTGTGGGATGCAACTTGTAGCTGGTTTGGAGTCTGACATGGCTCCAGCATTTCTGACCATGTGGGTTCTGTCCTTGAGCCTATTTGCAACCCATCTAGTGACATAGGGGTTTATATTAAAGCTAGTGATCTTATCTATGATGACCAAGTGGGGTACTGTATGGAAGGATTTTGCGAGGTTCAGGTAGGCTATGTGGACCACCTTCCCCTCGTCAATGGCCTTGGTGACTGTTTCAAATGACTCAGCCAGGTTTAAGAGGCAGGATCTGCCCTTAACAAAGCCAAACTGGGTAGGATCCAGTGTCTGTAGGTCCCCAATATGTTTATTTCTGAGGTCCATGATGATCCTTTCCATAGCTTTGCAGACCAAGCTAGTCAGGCTTCTGGGGCGATAGTTTGCAGTATCCATTGAGGCACCACCTTTGTGGAGAGGGACCACTGTTGCTGTACACTGTTCTTTGGGTACATATCCTGTGGTAAGGCTAAGATTGAACAGTGGTTTTATGTTTGCGTTCAATTCTTCTTGCAGTTCATGTTGGACACAGCCCAGGACACCGTCTGGTCCTATTGATGCTGTGTGTTTTGCTTTGGAGAGGCTGGCTGTTACCTGAGCATCTGCGATGTCAGGCGGCCAGCACTCTGCTGGGATAGATATTTGCCCTTTTGGTGGAGGGGGGGAGAAGTTTGCACTGAACCTGTCAGCTCAGATGTTGGCAATGTCTGTGGGTTTGGTGTATTGTTTGTCATTTTGGACTAGTTCTGAGCATATCTGGGGATTCCCACACAGGTTCCTACTATAAGTAAAGAATGCCTTGTGATTATCCTTGGTGTCCTGTACAATTTTTATCTCAAATATGGCCTTAGACAATCTTATGTGTGGCCATAGCTTTTCAATAATACTGATCAGAGATGCCTTCCCTTTTTGGGATTTTGATCTATCATAGAGTAGCTTCCTCCTTGTATTGTATGGTTTGTTTATGGCTGGGGTCCACCGGACAGGATGCTTGGCTTTGGAGGATTGGGTCTTATTTTTTTGGGGGATTGCATGATCCATGCATTCCTGAAGGTGTTCATAGAATGCATTTATAAAGGGTTATGAGGTCTGGGCCATATTTTCCACAGGCACAGGAGCTGTGAAGGATTCCACCTCAGTTCTGAGGAGTGTGGCATTTGCTTTAGTGAATAATTTTCACTGTGTTTTTCTGGCCATGGGCTGGGATCAGGATGTGAATATCCAGTGAAATTATTCTCTGGTCTGATCTTACCAGTGAGGGATACACCTCTGGACTTGGGCATAGAGTACCCATGTTCGTGATGATCAGGTCCAGTATGTTTTCCCCTGTTGTGGGAGTGGTAGCAAGTTGTTCCATGCCATTTTGGTTTATAAATTCTGGGAACCTTTGAGCTAGGGTGTTGGGGCTAGGGTAATGCTCCCAGTCTATGTTTGGGTAGTTGAAGTCGCCCAATATAACGGTGTTTGGGGAGACCTTCATATTTTCATGTGTTCTCCAGTCGGCCAAGAGTGGTCCCTGGGTTTAGGAGGGTGGACTGTAGCAGGCTATGAACTGGAAGGCGGTTTTAGCCACAGTTAGTTGCACATGGATAATCTCCAATGCTTCATGCTGTGCCACCAACCTGGGTGTGTGGGTATCTTTGAAAAATATTGATACTCACCCTCCTTTTGAAGTTTGTTCCATGTTTTGCAGCTGTAAAGCATGGTATGAGGTGTAACCTGTTAATGCTAGGGTGCACTTGGTAGCCTTGAACCAGGTTTCTGTTACTGCACTGATATCAACATTCTCCATGCTGAGGAGAGTTTGGAGTGCGTGCATCTTGCAGTTTAGACTTCTGGCATTGAGTAGCATTACTTATAGTTTCTTATCCCTTGTGATACCTATGGAGGTGTGTTTGTGTTTTGAGCCTTACCTAAAAAAGGCACTATGGGGGTGACAAGAGCCTTTGGCAATATCCAAAAGGCCACAATGATAGGTGAAATCCATCCCTAGCGAAGCATCATGTCTTGTCGAGCATGTCATCCCAGGCTGACAAGCATTGTATCCCCTTTCACTGACACCAATGCTTAAGCCAATTGTTGTAATTGATCATCTTGTCTTCATATTGTGGCCTCATGTTTGGTGTGGGTAGAATGATACTCAAGGTCATCAAGTTTGCATATACTACATGGTGGTAAATGCTGTTTAGCACTACCTTACATTGCTTAACACAGGGCAATCATGCCTCAGGTGGTGCTGCAGGGCTGCCTATGTCAGATGCACATACCGCACTCCCTATACATGTTTGGAAACAGGTAGTGTCAAGTTAGGCATCACTTTTACTATATGTGCGAGTCAAAGAGAGGTATCATTTCCTACTGAGCCAGTGTATGTGCTATGCGTTGCCTCTTTGCCAAGGCCAAGGCATACTCGGCATGCCTCCTTCTGCCTACTGGGGCAGGCTCAGGTTGTTCCTCCTCCGAGTCACGCTCTGCCTGTGATGGCCTTGGCACTGGTGGGGGGGCTGTTTGGCCCAGGCCTATGCTGGCCCTGCTGCAGCTGTTTTTGCAGAACCATATTATGTAGCATAGCATATGCCATGACAATTTGGGTACATGTAGCTGGTGAGTATTGCAAGGCTCCACCAGATGTGTCCAGGCACCAGAACCGTGACTTGAGCAACCCAAACACATGCTCAATTACATTTCGTGTTTGTGCATGTGCCTCATTATGGTGTTCCTGTTCAGGTGTGTGTGCATTTCTGATTGGTGTCATCAGCCACGGCTCCAGTGCATAGCCAGTATCCCCCATTAAGTGACCATGTGGGATGTCCCCATTGGCAAATGTCTGGTACAGCTGCGTCAGATGCCAGATATGGGAATCATGGTAGCTTCCAGACCAGCCAGCATACACATTCATTTTTATGCCCTGGGCATCACACACAACCTGGCAGTTGATGGAGGGGAAGCCCTTGCGGTTAATGTAGGCCCTACCCCGCTCGCTGGCTGGTGCTTTGATGCATATATGCGTGCAGTCTATTGCACCCACTACCTCAGGGTATTCTGCTATTTGCTGGAAGAGACGCATATTGCTGGCCAATACCTCATGGGAATTTGGGAAATATACATGATCACTGACATGTGCTGACATTGTATCCAGGAACTGCTGCAGTACCCTGGATGCTGATACCTGTGATATCCCCATCATCTCACCAGTTGGTCTCTAAAATGTACCTGTTGTTAGTATTCTTAGGCCAACACATACCTTGGTTTCCACTGGGATGGTTCCACTCTGTTGGTTCTGTGTGTGAGGCGTGGCCTGCACAGCTCAACAATTTACTGCAGGAGGTCTCTGTCCACTCTATAGGGCTCCACTATCTCCAGCTCATGTAACCCCTGGTAGGTGACCCTGGGCCTGTACACTCTTCTCCATCTCCTCACTGTAGGTTGTCCATCAGCATTTGCATTGTCACCACCATCAGCATGTTGCACATGTCACCTTATAACAGCAATGGCAGCCACTAGCATTTTTTGTCTGAGAGTAGTTTTTTTCAGTTTTCACTTCTAGAAGCTTACTCCAGTGTTGCAGTGTCTCTTGAGAGAAAAAACTGCAGTGTTGTTTGCAGAGTTTTAAGTGCTGGGCTGGGCTAGTGTTCTGCCTGTGTAATTGCCTGATTCTGATTGTTTGCACCTGCTAGCTGTACTAGTATTCCCTGGTAGCTTCCTACTATTTGTTGTGCTTCCTTTTTCCTTTCTGTTTCCTCGGAGGAGCGACCCGCATACAAGCGAAAACACACTCACAGCAGCTCAAACGTGCACACACTTGCTTAGATGGACTAAAACTTGCTTATTCGTGTTGAAATGCACGCACACCAGCGCAAACACATGTACAGGTCTTCCAACAGCCTTAAACATGCTTACTCCAGCTTAAACACGCGCACTCACGCTTCCACGCGCGCACTGTCTTACTCGAGTTTACAGGCACGCACACACGCGCATACACGCTCAGCAAGAAACTTTGGTGTTATCCACAGTATACACCTTCCATTTCTTGGCTTTTCCTGGCCTACCTGTTGACACACCTCTTTCCATGATGTCTAACTGACAGCTAACACATGCCACTGTGCTCCAATGAGCTTCACTACTTTCATAAATACCCCCCTCGTGATGTCACCTATCTCCTACTCTGTTCCTCCCCATATCCTACTCCTACACTCCACTGACTGTGCTCATTTGCTATGTAAAAGTGTGATTCACTATCCTAACACTCATTTACATAGGATTGCCTACTAATGCTTGGTTACATGTCTTAGACTGGGCTTCTCACCTTAGCAACCCCTACTCGGTGGCCATGTTGTCTTCAGCCTGCTATTCCTTTACATTGTCACTTAACAATTTTCATAAATTCCATGTTTGTGGCTTTTATTGTCTTATTTTATGATTTTTATAGAGCACCCCATTTGCCCGGCGCTGCGCTACGCTTAAACATCAGAAATCGCCGAAAAAAAAAAATCTTTTTATTTTAATTTTGCATCTGGGAAGCTTTCCAATGGCCATATATTTGGCCATTGGCATGCTTCCTCAACTATATGCAACCTTTATTTGGAGCTGACAAGGCTCCATTGTGCTATTTGCAGAATGGTACTCAGTTGTCAACTGAGTACATTTCTGCAGCTAACACGTCGCCTACTCGGACAGGTTTGTACTTCCTGGATCGCAAATTTACCTCATTTGCATGCCTTTCTGCTGCAAGTGAGGTAATTTGCATATCCCATCCCTGTCCGTGTAGGAGACGTTTTAGGAGCTCTCTTACACGCCCCTGCAGGCTGTTCCTGGATCGCTCGTCAGACATGATGGCTGCATGGAATCTTACTCTACTCGTAGACTCCATGCAAGCCATCGTGAATCCGGCCCTTAATCTGTGTTATCTTTGAAAACAAATAAACAACATCAGCCTACTGCAAGGATTATGTGTTACAATTCACAATCCTATTTTGGATTTGGAAAGCTGTGTAGTTAATATAATAATAAAATTAAATTTATTGTAATAAAGAATTTGAATGTGACATATAATGGTTCTAACCATCTGTTTTCTTGTTTTGTCTCATCCCAGCCCTTATCTATTTGTTTTATATATATATATATATATATATATATATATACATATATATATATATATATATATATATATATATATATATATATATATATATATATATATATACATATACATATACACACATACACCCAGCACATCTGGGGTGCAACCTGGCAGTACTGCCTCCGCAACCTCTGCACTATCTGGCCCATCTACAACAGGTAGCTTTGTTCATCTGCGTGCACTGGTACCCACCAGGAGTATTGGTGGTGGTGGGGATTACCTCACCTGCCAGGAGCTGCCAGGGATGATGCATGATACCATCTCTCCATCTTGACCCCAATTTGCTTACTGCAAATGATCCAATGTTCCTGGATTGTCCTCAGAAAGGCATACTTATATCTAATGGGCTTACCCAGTCATAAGCGAATAAAAAAACACATAATACACTTCAGTGTGATAATAATGTTCCATGTAGGGTTACATTTTAAGAAATTTGCTTAAAGTTTGCTTTATGGTGTCTCTTCTGATGATGTCATTAACTATGAACTGTACAAGTTTTAATTTCTGGCTGTACTTCAAATGGCATTATTAACTTTTGCATTTTCATAAACAGTTCAAATGCTGTATATGAACTAAGTGGTGTATCATTTTTTGCCAAGCCTTGCTATATGACATTGAATAAATAACTTAATTTTCTCAGCAAAATATTTTAGAAACCAAATTATTAACATGTGTAAAGGATATTTAAGCCCTGTAATATTCAAAGGTCTGACTCTTGACTGTTTATTATGGACCGTTCAACATACAATGGAATTAGATCTTGTTAATTTAAATGTTTACATTTCTCTCCTTTCAAGTAATGAATATAAATTAATTTGTTCATAGACACAGTGAAGTACATTTGTGATTTTAATCAGTAAATAGCTCTGTAATTAAGATAAGAGACAGTTTTTAAGTTGTATACAAATGGAAGCAACAGTCAGTGAATACATCATGCACTCTTCTGGCAGTAGCTTATGTTTTTTAACCATTTTCAGTCTTTGTTTCACTGGCTGTTTTAACACAATACTGTAAAAGCACATGTTTAAGCATGCATTTCATCATTATTTAAAATGTTTGTGCTAGATCACAATACACTGTGTAAGTTAGAATTCATGTGATTTTATGGGAGTAATATCATCATGACAGGGTAAGTTGTGCAGACTATTTAGTGTGATGTAGACTGAGTTATGCATGGGTGTTGCCATAGTGCCTACATGCCATGCCCAGCACTGCATAATGAAACATCATAGCTGCAATATGCAGTAACCACACTGCTGGAAATGACATACTATGGTTGATCACATAACCCAAGGAAAAGTGTTAGGTATGTGGCATGCCTGATATATGCATTCATGTGCACAAAGAAGCATATCATAGATGCAACACCAGTTCAGTTGCCTACTCATTTCATCATATAAATGAGGATGACTGTGGAAATACTATTACCAAAAATGGTGAAGAAAAAGCAGAGGAACACACAGAAGGACTGCATGAAGAGTAGACAGTGGAGGGAAAGCATACTTTTGTTGTAGGACAGGTGCCAATTTTCCTTTGTTATAAGAAAGGTAGAGGGTAGGTAACAAAGAGCAAGTGCAAGGTGGAAGGACAATATAGAAGCAAGACCAAAAAAAACCACGCAATGCAAACAAGATTGATAACTGAGGCATGGACACTCAGGGAGGTAATACTGGGAGATGGATACTGGCAGAGGATGGCAGCATGGTAATAGGGCAGACTGAGCTTCATGTAAGGACAGGGGGTGACACACAAGAAACAGAAATACAGTGGTGCAGGACAATGCAGGATGCAGACAGGTTGTCTATACTGTACAGAGGGCACCCACCCAGATGCCTTTCACCTCCTTGAACGACAGCATGCTGGCCACACAATTCAGAAGATGAACATGGAGTTGCTCCAAGACCATGTTGCGGACATCAAGCTGCTGATCCACCTTAATACTCACTAGCCAGCACAGCTGCTGTTGTGTGTTTCAGGAAGGCTCCACTGCACCACTTTTAGAGGAGAAGCATTCAATAGTCCTCCATAGAGGTGGCCATGGATGCCACCAGCAAGGCCTGCAGTTCATCATCCACATGGTGACCTTGTAACCATATAGAAAGACATGCCTGGAAACTGCAGAGGGCCTAGTTGCCATCTGCTTACCTTAGACTGGACCACAGCTGACTGAAGAATAAAAAAGGGGAAAAAATGGAATAACAAATGTAACAGATTAAAACAATACAGTATGGACAGAAATAAGCTGCATTTACCCATTACTTGGTGAGCTAATCACTCTTCTTAGACAGGGCACCATGCTTGCTTTGGTCTCCTTAGTCATTGCAAAACAGGAAACAGACAGTAATCAATGCAGTATGTACCTGACAACACAAAAATATTACAGCTACAGATGACAGGCTAAAGTTAGTGTGCCTCCTAAGGACAGAATATTTACAATATTAAGGTGGCACTTCCTACACTCTGTAGTGCACTTTTGAGCAAGTTACTGGACCTGTGACTGCTTCCAGGGAAGGCAATGCTAATTGTATCAATCAGTATCTTGGCAAGCTATTGCCAGGCATCAGTTTTACAGTGAAGGTAATCAAACTCCACCAGCAGGTGCTAACTATGACCCTTGTGAATTTTAAAAGGAAGATCTTGGCTTCCTGATTGCACTGGGTAGGATTCTTGCTAATTTCCGTACCTGAATGGGCCATATGCACTCTGCAGGTCAGAATGGAGTGGTAATGATATCAGCAGAGAATTTATAATGTTAGTACTAACATATTCCATTACTGTAGGACAATGACTTGCAATTGTCACTTAGAAATGCACATATTAGTTAGTGCCTGTCATCCAGAGATATCAGGTCTTCAACAGTAACAACCTAAACCACAAGTATTTATGTGCCCATAAGCTGTGTACAAAACTGACTTGTAGCAGTATGAGGGCCATGGTGGTAAGAATCATATCTGTAATTGAGCATCATCACTGGTATTTTATCTTATTGCATTCACAGCTTCTGCTAGTAGAGGCTGCAGTGTGATAGGTTGGAATGTGCTTCATGTCAGCAAATTTCTGGTGTCTGACGACAATAGCGCTAGTCACATGTCATATTTCGATGACACAGTGATACTGTCAGCAATGGTAACATCAGAAGGCATGTTCATTTCATCCACAGCTAAGATGGTGATAGAAAAGTGTAACAAAACTTCTGATCTCCTGTGTTTACAGCTAAATGTCAAGTCCATGCCAGCACCACCCAAGCTACACATCCAGCATCATCATAGATGGCATCAGAGGGCCAAGGGGAGAGGAGCATAAGTGTCCATCACCAACATGGCTCCATGACATTCCTGACCAGGATGAAACCTTAACTTCAGTTAATGGATCTGCACATAAATTCATAGATTGCTACTAGGTTAACAATTCTGGGGGGGGGGCTTTCTAAGCCTAGCCATTTTTTTTCTGGAAGGAATAATGATGTCCTGTTTCTGAATAGGACATTGAGAGCCAGATGTTTAAAAGCTGCCTCTATCTATAAAGGACATGGGTGCCAGACCTGGTGTAAATTTTTTATTCCCCATCCACTAGTTTAGTTTGTGCTTAAATTGGTAATAGACAAACTCATGTGAAGTCTGGTCCACAGTAGGGGAAATCTCTAGGACACATAGCTGTCTCTGCAGAATGTTCTGTTAAGTCCCAGATAAAATTTGGGTCCTCAGACCTTATATTTCTGGTACTTGTTGACTTACAAATATGTAGGAGATTCATAAGTGTGGGGGGGTTGTGGATACCTTGTAAACCATGCACAGATCACCCCTCAGCAATCTATAGTAGACTGAGTAGAGGGCTTTAAGACTGTCTGCATGAGGCAGGTTAGTTGCACCTTGTATTCTTTTTATAAGGAACCTCTGAGGTTGCTATAATTGCTGCATATACCAGGTCAGATACATTCCAAAGGGAGCATTGTACTCTATGATTGGTCTGATAAGGGCAGAATACAGTGGGATAACGATTTCTTTGAACCTAGATACCATGCCCTTACTTATAAGTTGCACAACATAAAAATATATCTTCACCACTGTGGCTACATGCTGGTCAAAGGTAAGGCTGTTGTCTACATGTGTAACCAGATCCTCAACCACTAGGTAAACTCTTAGAGGCATATTATCAACATGATAATTAGCTGTAGTAGTTGACTTCCCAAAGGGTTCAATTATGCATTTCTTAGCACTGAGTTTAAGACCATGGCTTTGGTGCTATTTGTTAGTCAGAGATAGACCTTCTTGAAGAATGCTAGTGTCTACAGGGAAGTCGATGATGATCCCCATCTTGCAATCATTTGCACACTTACTCAGCCATAAACCTTCAGTATTTGCTTCCATTTCAGAGAAATGGATACCAAAAAGGAGCAGGTCTAGTATGGAGCCTGGGAGGCTCCATTAGTGACTGGCCTCTTGGTGGAGGTGGCCTCACATATTTTGACCTCCTAGGTCTTACCAGTAAGCCATTTGGCTTTCCTCTGATTGATAAAATGGTTAATAACTAAATCAGTGAACTTTTCTGTAATGCCTGAGTCGGGTATTGTATCAAAAACCTTGGCCAGGTCGAGGTAAGCTGTGTGTAGTCTTACTTTCATCCAATGCTTTGGTGACCCTCTCAAAAAAGTCCACCAGATTTAATAGGCATGACCTTCCTTTAACAAAACTAAATTATGATGGGTCCAGTGTTTGCAGGTTACTTATGTCCACATGTATCATGTCCATGATGACCTTACATATGAAGCTGGATAAATTTATGGGCCTGTAGTTAGCCGGGTCAGTGGCTGGACCTCCTCTGTGTCTGCTAGGGCCTATCCTACCCATTAGTTAAGTGATGGAAATCACAGATCACATACACATGTTGTGTCCAAACACCTACCTGAAGGACTATAACTTGTGGGCAATCATTTACCCCAACGGTGATATTAGTATAATACAGACAGTATCAAAACATACCAGAGACTGCTGCCACAGCCATGACAACACCTGCACTGATGAGACACATGGAGGAATTTTTTGAATCAAGAAACAGACACACCACCCAAGTATAATGTAGACACACCCTATAATCAGACCAATAGGTATGTGACCTGTGTCCTAGGGTAGAGGGTAAGTGGTACATCCACCAGCATGTGGTCACAGTGGTGACTAGTCCCTCGAATATAATACAAATACTGGGTATGTGAAGGACATGCACATCAGAGGCCATAATAACTTCATGGTTCCCAGCCTTCATCACACCAATAACTGTGTACAATGCACTCTTCATCATTTACCTCCCTACACATGGATCACCAATCAAATTGTTACACCAGATGCATGTGTGCCACCAGTTCTACTTTTGCACACACTACGTACATACATGTTTGACAACATTAATGGCATGTATCTCTTATGTCACAGTGTAGATTGTGCCATATATATATATATATATATATATACATAGATACTGCGGTGGTGGTGCTGCAGTAGCATTGTCACCTCACAGTAAGACGTTGTCCTGTTCGATTCTCAGCTAGAGCGTCTTCTGTGTGGAGACATGCGTGAATGGGTGTACCTTTGTTGCAGGTTGTGCATCAGGGCCAGCAACTCAGCATGTAAAAATCTACTGCCAATCTGCTGTGGTGACCCCTAACTGGGAAAAGCCGAAAGACACAACAATATATATATACACATATATATATAAATCTACATATATATATATATATATATATATATATATATATATATATATATATATATATATATAAATATATATATATATATATATATATATATATATATATTATATATATATATATATATATATATATATATATATATATATATATATATAGAGATAGATATGCGCCACACACACAAGGCTTTGGATTAGTTTTTCATGGTGGTTACCTTTGTGGTGGGGGGTGGATTTCCAGGGCGGTCAGTTTGTGGTCGGATCTAACCAGGGAGGAGTTGACTATTGGTGTAGAGCAATGGTCACCCATGTTAGTAATGACCAGGTCAAGGATATTGCTACATGCTGGTCCAGGGCATTTGAGTTAATGAATTCCAGGAAACATTGAGCAAGTGTATTGGTACATGAGTAGTTTTCCCAGTTAATGGAGTGGTAGTTGAAATCACCCAGTATGACAGTGTTAGGTTGGACCCTAATATTCTCCAATGTGCTTAGGAATGTGGAGTGTGAGTCTTGGAACATTGTTGGGGACGTATATCAGGCTACGACCTGAATCGCTGTCTTACCCAATGTTAGCTGCACCTGAAGTATCTCTGATGAGTTATGTTGGGCTACCAGTCTGGAGGTGTGTGCATCCTTTATGAATATGGAAACACCACTACCTTTGGAGCTTCAGTCCAAGTTCTGGGGCCGAAAGGTGTGGAATGAGTTATAGCCTGGTATTGCATGGGTGATTTCTGCTTCCTTGAATCAGGTCTCTATTACAGCACAAATGTGCTTAACACATAAAATGTACTTAAACCTGTGAAACAACTGCGGCGCTTCTTCTGATACAGCAACCAACAATGTCTTTACTTTGAAGTTAATTATGTCTTTATCTTTGTATAAATGTGCTGACAGACTTATTATCCATATGGCAATTAACTGGTAACCATATTCTTATGTTCTAAACAATACTTGACCATTGGAATATCTAGTCTTGCTTATTACACACACACACACACACACACACACACACACACACACACACACACACACACACACACACACACACACACACACACACACACAGCTATATATTTGTTTTGACTATGTACGGTTAAAGTCATTCTAGAAAAGTGATGTTGAAGCAGTTCACTTGTCAGGTTAATAAATAAGTAAAATAAAATAAAACCTTCTCAGCAGCTGGAAGAACAACTTCCTTACCCAGTGTTATCCGGATGGATTCTATGTGCTATACACTAGAAGCTGGTGTTATAGCCTTCATTTTTATAATGCAGGAGTAATCTAGCAAATGTGAAAGATGGAAGGAAAAGTGGAAGAGTTGGAGTTTATCCCTTGGTTGAGGAAAAGTATAGCTGCATTGATGAATTGTAGTAAACAGAAGGCTGTTGGTGAGAAAGACAATGTCTGGAATTAAATGACTATTGTAATATGCTAAAAGGTTATCCTGAGTTCCGTACTCCTTAATCCCTTTGTCTGTTCCATGTACAAGAGAACAGTGAATGTGATCAGACTCTTTGTTGATGACACAGAAAGAGATGCAGTAATGGAAGATGGGGTAAGAGTCTAAAAAAAGGATGTGGAAAGGTTAAATAAATGGACAGCAAGGTGTTAGTTCAGGTTCAGTGCAAGGAAATACAAAGTAATGTTCTTGGGCCACAACAACCCTAGTGTGACGCATCAACTGAGTGGAGTGAAACTGGATGCAACACAACAGGAAAAGGATCAGGGGGAGGTGATCTCTCATAAACTAGACAAAAAGGAGCACACAGAGATGGCAATTGCAGTAGAAACAACATGTGTGGGTGTTTCTTTAAAAAGATAGATTACATAAATGGTGATAATTGTTCCAATCTACCATGCCTTGATCAGACCATGCCATATAAGAAGAATGACATAGGTCACTAGGTAAAACTCAGAAGAAAGCTAATAGAAAAGGTGAAGATGATGGAGAGGATGGAATGCAAGTAAACACTAGAGAGGCAAGGTTACATCCCACCTAAGAACAGAAGAAATGAGATATGATACCAGTGTACAATAGCAGGACACTGAAATTTGAAGTGGTCATTCTGAACAGACAGAATAGAGCAGGAAGGAAGACTTATATGCAGTCAATTCTGGGGATTATTTAGTTCTTGGATCTCTAAAAGCATTTATTCACAACAGGGTGGTAGACCCTTGAAATGGACTACTGGCAGGGTTAGTACAAAAGGAATTCACAGAGACATTCAAGAGGGCATCAGGCCTGAAAAATGGATAAAAGTAATGGTAAGATGGAGAGGAAGTAGAAAGTTAGGGCAGTTAAAAGAGGAGACTCAATATGTCTCCTAGTTTTAATCATATGCAATGTAATGTGATATAAATTGTCCCATTCACTCCCAGATGCCCCCAGGAAATGCACTCTACATTTCTCCAGCTATCATGAAAAAACAGATCCTAAATGCACTCTCCAGAGCTAAAAAAGACTGAATCAGTGTTCAGGTTATCATCTCAGAATGCCTCATAAATAACAAGACATGATCTGTCAGGCCCACTAGAATCTCTATTCAATAGCCCCTAGACAGGCTTCATGCAGAGGGAATGGAGTACTACAACAGTCATGTACAAAGGCAGATCATCAACAGACCCAGGAAACTGAAAACCCATAAGTTTGACTAGTTTTATATGCAAGGCCATAGACAGAATTATTTTAAATCTGGTAAACAAAAACATAGGAAATATTCAAATGCTAGACACATCCCAGTTAATTTTTGTCAAGAGCAGGTCATGCCCACTAAACTTGGTTGACTTCTTCGAGAAGGTCACTACAGACACTGAAAAGGGCAAAATGGTACATTTGTTTACCTTGACCTGACAAAGACATTTGACATAATACCTCACTTGGGCATTATAGACAAACTCTCAAATGTAAGCATAAATCTCTATGTCACCCGATGGATAAAAAAAATAAATAAATAAAAAAAAGGAAGCAAAATACATTACTGCAAAGTCCATTTCATGGTTACAGCAGGAAACAATCTCAAAAAAACACTCAAAAGCTGTTGAAATGTTCAGTTTAAGTGCTTTCATTTTAATAAATGCAAAGCATCTTCAGATAAAACAGTAAAAGTCCAAACACATTTGAATTGGAGTTTATATAACATCCTAGGTCATATGAGAACCAAGCCCTCTTTTATTCATGAAATTTAAAGCCATGGATACCCAAGTGATTTACAGATAGATCACATGAAGTTAGGGTGGGGGAATCCACTTTCACCAAGAAGCCTGACATTAGTGGTGTCCTACAGGGCTCAGTACTTGGACCTCTCTTGTTTGGAATATGTTTCTCTGAAGTCAAGGTGAATATAGAGAGCCTTTGGCTAACCACATTTTCTGACAACTGCAAGCTGGATGCAATCACTAAATTACCCAAAGATGTAGATATCTTTAAGAAAGGTCTGATGCACCCAAATGACTAGTGCCAGATCCATGACATAAAACTCTGCAAACATGCATAACTATACCCTTTGGGAAGATGATCACTCCTTAAAATTACAACATTAATATCACTCTCCTGTGAGTAGAGACAGTGGTAAGGGACTTGGGAACTCAGATAGACAATAACCTGAACTTTGATCACCATGTGTCCATGGTAGTAAGTAAATCAATCTGTGTGGTGGAACGTATAATTAAGGTCATGGCATCCAGATCTAAGGAACAGCTGTGTTTTATGATCACAATGTCAGTGGCTCAATAGGTGGGGCAGTCACCATTGGGCGGTATCCATACATTAGATGCTTAGATTCATCAGTGATCATCTGGGTAATAGTGTGACATGGGAGGGAGAGATTTCTTAAGGAGGGCATTAGATGTGACTGTAGACCTGATACGGACTGCAGCAAAAGGGAATATATATGGGTAATATATATTGAAAGGAGATAGTCACAATAAAAACATGAAAGCTTAATGAATAACAGAGAAAAATATAACTTTTGAAATCATAGAAAACTGAATGGAAAGAAAACAAGAGGTGACACTTGGTGATATAAGCAGAATGAGCCATGATCCTAGAATACACAATTATAGAGCTGAGAGCTCAAATGAACTAAACTAAAGAAAAATAGCTCAAAACCAAAAGTACTATAGCCATAATCTAGCCAAGTTCTGATGAAGTTCTTTAAGTAAAAGAAAGAAAACACTTAAACACTCTGTTGTCTTTTTATTATTGTTTGTCATTTTAATTCTTGTACTGTTGTACCAACTCGGCTACATTACGGCTATAGTACTTTTGGTTTAGGGCTATTTTTCTATGATCCTAGATTATGTCTAGCTATAGCTTAACTGCTTAAGTAAACATATTCATGTATGTTGTATGAACAGATTATATGATTCCAGAGTGATAAATAAGCAACATATACTATAAACAAGTTTTCTCATCAGAAAAGGTATTGCAATCTAAATAAAATTAAGTGGTCCTTGCGATGAAATCATTCCAAGGGCAGAACTATTTTCATGCGGTACTTATTTTACTTTAGACATCTTTGCACTGCTTGCTTTTGCAGTTGCCTTGTACAATAAATCCATTTATAGTACAGTCTTATCTTAAATTCTTCAGCACTGAGCTCTAAGCTCACATCTTATGTGAATGTTTTAGCTCTTGCTATAGTTATTAGTTACCATGGTATTATAACGTAACATTTACAGGGAGTCTGTTTTAAGCAAACTTTACTGACAGGCAGTGCTAATTTTGCCTCAGGCCAATTTCTGAGCATTTGGCATGTATGTGGGCTTTTTGATAACAATTATATGCTGTATGAAAAAAATGATAGGAAATCATACGGGTGACTATTATCTGTTTAGTTAACAAGTGCATAGTTCATATTTTGATCCAGATAAACTTCTACTATTCTTTTGAGTCAGTAACTAAAAAATGAAAGCATCTGCTTTTGAAATAATTTTAAATAATAAGCTTATGTACAAATGAGTATAAAAAAATGTGTAATTCCCTGCAACATTACACAGATTTATCACACCTGATTTTATTTCTATTTTGCTGTGTTTCAAGGATCTGAGCAAGACAGATAATTTTTTATCTATCTATAATGCATCACTAAACATTTTTGTTTGCATGTTTTAATTAGTATGGCAGTAAAGTTCATTTAGCTATGAATAGGGATTTTTTTTTTTACATTACAAATATCTGGATTACCAGGAATTTGCTCAAACCTTACCATTTCCTCATTAGGGTAAGTAAAGACTCTGTTACCATAATTTAGTGATTATCTGTAATCCATCCTTTGTTAATAAATCATGAACATGAAGTCAAAGAAACTGCATTATATGCGGCTCCTTTAAATACTTTCATAAGATAAAAGAGCAATCTTCAGAAATTTTACAGAGAAATTTAACTCTCTTAACTTGAGCAGCTGTTGCAACTAATACTGAAAAAAATGTCCTGAATATGTAATAAAATCTGTAACTCTTTAGGGAATTTCAAAATTAGCCCAACAACTGTTCCACACAAACGCTTGTGTTTTTCTGCTTTTTGCTACAGAGAATGCACATTAGTGCCTTTTATAATTAAGTTGAATATGTTAACATTAAATAAGTAATTTAAACTGATATGTTCAGTTCCTGAAATTGATATTCATCTACTGTTAATCATTCTTTTTTCTAATTACTGAAATTTTGATTGTATGCGAATTATAAACTTTACCTAAAAATTCAATGAAAAATATCATTTGTACTTGCTTATAGAATGAAATTTTATTATAATGGAACTCAAACCGATGTGGTCTTATAGGCCATCAGCCATTTGTGAACATGATATTATCTTGTTAATGGACTATATATACCATAATCAACGAAATCTGTTAGTAACAGCAACCACCATCTTTTGAAGTTATTGTCATTATTTCATACAGTTAACAATGCAGTCAGCCTACCCTGAATATAAAATTGCATTTACTTGCAAAAGTAAAGATGTTTAATTTGCCTTGCTACTTAAAGTGCTTTTATATACCAAAAAACTCAAGTTTTATAAATATCATTTATAGTTTTCTTTAACCACTTTGTTGCTTGTTTACTAGTCATTGTCCTTTGACAAGACAAGTTAACATAGACCTTTCAAACATTGCTTAAAATGCTTTGTGAAAATAGTCTCTAAAGCACCATTTAGGAAACTTTTGTAGGCTCTCAAATATGTAAATATTTGTTTAAGAAATTGTGTTCTGTTTTATGTGCTAGACCTGCTGTAAACACACTTCCAATATTATATATGGTAAGGTGTAGATAAAGCATAAGCTGATAAATGCATTTTGGGGGATGCAGACATTACTTGAAGTAATGGGTATTGGAGCAGTCATCCTCAGACTGCAGCAGTGTTACCTAGAAATACTACTAAAAGCAATAGCATATAATGGAGAAGGCTGCGAATAAATGATGCTAAAAAGAATCTCAGATATGGTGTTTACTACTAAACAAACAATTGTAAACTACATTACTTTACATTAGAATATCACATTTTAACTGATTTATTGTTAAAATGTACCTCATGTGTTACACCTCTGCATACCAGGGTGTGTCAGTCACCTTGAAGTAGAAGATGATTATAACTTTTAAATATGATACTGGTATTCCCTTTGAAAAATAAAAAAATGTGTGATATCCTTAGGCAGCAATATATTTTTTGTAGCCAATAAGAAAGTGCAGATCCCAATCATAGTGGAGATCCTTTTTTGTCATTCTGATAGGGAAACAAGACTTCCTTAATGAAAAGCAGAAGTTCTAAGCTAAGAGAAAATAACTCTTTGAGATATGAAATACAATAACTGCATTCAAAAATGTATATAAAAGATTGCTCAAGCTTGTAAACTGAAACTTGATGTAAAGAAAATTAAAATATATAAATCCAGATATACAGAAAATTGCTGAACTTATGACTATGCAAATGATCATGAAGTAAGAACTGCTGAATAAAATGTGTGTGGTTGCATGAGGCTTTGTAGACGTTTACTATGGGTTGAGAACAATTTGTGAATGAACCAGTACTGGCAAAGGTTCATAGGTTCATAGGTTCATAGGTTAGTACTAGGCTATCAGCCCTAGGGCCTATACAAGCCTAGCCATAACAATTTCCTGAATATTTCTTCCCACATTATTTACTTTCCTGGACCCCTGTCTAGCAGGGCGACTGACGTGATCCCTGGGGTGAATTTCCTTTCTCCCATCCAATCGTCAAGGTTCCTCTTGAAGAGGTCCAAAGAGGCACTCTGTTTGACATGTATGGGCAATCTATTCCAGAGTCTGGGGAGTCTCTGGGTCAGGAACCTATCCCTCCAACATGTTTTGTTTATTGTGATGACAAGGTTTAGATCCCTGGAGCATGTAGCTCTGAGGGATTGGGATTTCTTTAAGTGTAGCATGTCCAACAGCTCTGGGTTTGACATGGCCTTGTATGTTAAGCAGAGATCGCCTCTGAGTAGACGATATGCGACAGAGTATAGCTGGAGTTTTTTAAGGCGGTCAGCATAGGGCATCTGCTTTAGGCCTGTGATTCTTTTAGTGAGGTATTTCTGAGGCCTTTCCAGTTGTTGCAGATGTCTTGAGAGGTACATACCAAATGGGGCATTGTATTCTATAATGGGTCTAATGAGGGATGAGTACAGTGGGATAATGACCTCCTTTTTCTGGATGAAAAGCCCTTCGTGATGAGGTGTGCCACATAGAAGGATTTCCTGACTGTTGTGGCGATGTGGTTATCGAAGGTGAGACCACTGTCCACCTGTTTCCCTAAGTCTCTTATCACACTTTCTGTGTTTAGTGTACTGCCACCTATATGGTAATTCATGGATACATGTTTTTTCCCAAAGGGGATAACAATACATTTCTTGGCATTGAGCTTGAGCCCATGGCTCTGGCACCAAGCATCTGTTTCTGTAAGGCCCTTTTGTAGAGTATCCACATCATTTGGGGATTCAATAATGGCTCCCAGTTTGCAGTCATCTGCAAACTTTGTTAGCCAGAGTCCCTTAGTGTTGACCTGTACTTCAGAGAAGTAGATGCCAAACAAGAGCGGCCCCAGGACAAGCTTTAAAACATTTACCTAACAGTAACATTCAACAGTTATATTTATTTAACAGTAACATCCACAAGTTATATTTACCTAACAGTAACATTCATCAGTTAAATAATTCCTGAGGGTGAAGTGTTGAAATGGCACTCCTGCATAGTGACAAGCCTCATCTGTGACATGTGGTTCTTTTGAACCCAGAGACCAAAATATCCCTGCATTCTTATCAAGTCAGAGACACACACACTGACTGTTAGCTGAAACAACTAATTCAGTTTATACATTGACACCATTGTGGATTTAAAGCACTAAGAAGGCAAAGTTTCAACAGATGAAGAAGGCATCTTCTGGATCAAAAGACAATCCCCTGGATTCCGCAAGCTCTGCACGGTGTGCAGGAGCTGCTGGAGGCAATATGGCCACTGAGAGATCCAGGAACAAGCTCCCAGGGCATGCATGAGCACTCCTGCACTATTCCTGCACAGACACAGCTCCTGTATGCAAATTACCCCATTTGCAGGTGAAAACCATGCAAATGAGGTGAATTTGTGACTCAGGAAGCAGGCAGCTAGCCGTGCAGGACTAGTGTAATCTACAGAAATGTACTTGGTTAGTAACCGAGCACATTTCTGCAAACTACAAAATGGAGCCATGACAGCTTCAAATAAAGGGTGTATATAATGTGTAAAGCATGACAATTTCCAAATATATTGCCACTGGCATGGAAAACAGTTGTAAAAATAAAAAAAATAACTTTTTTTTTGGCCAATTTTGGCTGTTTAAGCATAGAGCAGTGGCGCACAAATGGGATTGGCCCAAAAATAAAAAAAAAAAAAACCTTGAAATAAGCATTCTATCCAAAATCACAATTTTGCCATTATACTTAATGGCAGGCAGAAGACAACATGGCCAGTGAATAGTGGTTGCTAAGGGGGAAGGCTCAGTGTCAGACTTGTAACTAGGCATTAGCAGGCAATCCTATGCAAATGAAGGGAATGGTATTCAATCCCAGATTCCCCCTCATGGCTTGCCTGCACCTAACTCTGTAGGTGCAGGAAGACCATGGTACAAGCCTAAGAGCTAGCTGACATCATAGAGGGTGCGCCAGGCATACTGCAAGCTTATTGGAGCCCTGTGGCTTGGGTTTACCCTTAGTCTAGTAGAGCTAAGCAAGGAGGTGTGTCTGAAGCTGCCAAGCACTCTTTACATTGCCTAAGCAGATGTGCATGCCTTGCACCGTGTTTTAAAGGGAAAAAAAAAGTAAACCAGGAAATAGCAGCTCTGTGCACATCTGAGCACTGTGGTTGTGCAGCACACCCCTGGGCTTAAACAGAAAGGCAGTAGGTAGGGAAAACATCAGTAGGAAGGTAATCAAGCAGAAGTAGCATAGCTGGCAGAAGAAATGTATCAGAATCAGCCAATTACACAGGCAGCAGAACAGCACACCACTATAAACTATGCAAACACCTTTCCCTCTGTTTTTTTCACACAAACTCTACACCACCGGTGTGCACAAGCAGGGAAATTTTACCAAACAAAAGCAACAAAATGATACGGGCTGCAGTAGCTATCCTAAATCAACATGTGGAAGAGGCTGAGGCTGGTGAGGATGAGAATGCTGATGACAAACCCACAGTAAGGAGAAGGACAAGAGTGTACAGACCCAGGGTAACCTACCAGCAGTTACATGAGCTGGAGATAGTGGAGCAATATATGGTGGACAGGGACCTCCTACAACAAATTCTTGAGCTGTGCCAGCCACACCTCACACACAGAACCGACAGAGGGGAACCTATCCCAGTGGATACCAAGGTATTTGTAGGCCTAAGAATACTAGCCAAAGGTACCTTCCAAAGGCCAACTGGGGATGTCATGGGGATCTCACAGGCATCAGCATCCAGGGTACTCCACCAGTTCTTGGATGCCATGTCAGCACATGCCAGTGAGCACGTATATTTCCACAACAGCTGTGAGGCATTGACAGCAATATGCGTCTCTTCCACCAAGCAGCAGAATGCCCTGAGGTAGTGGGTGCCATAGACTGCACACACATATGCATCAAAGCACCACCTGGTGAGCGGGGTAGGGTCTACATCAACCACAAGGGCTTCCCCTCAATCAACTGCCAGGTCATGTGCGATGCCCAGGGCATTATAATGAACGTGTGTGTTGGCTGCCCTGGAAGCTGTAACTAATCCCACATCTGGGATATGATGCAGCTGTGCCAGAGATTTGCTAATGGGGACATCCCCTACAGCCACCTAGTGGGGGATGCTGGTTACGCACTGGAGTCATGGCTGATGACACCCATCAGAAATGCACACACACCTGAAAAAGAACTCCATAATGAGGCACACGCACAGACCAGAATCATAATAGAGCATGTGCTTGGGATGCTCAAGTCATGGTTCCGGTGCCTGGACATATCCAGTGAAGCCTTGCAGTACTCACCAGCTACATGTACCCAAATCATCATCATATGTGTCATGCTCCACAATATGATCCTGCAGAAACAGCTGCAGCAGGAACAGCATGGGTCAGGGCCACACAGCCCCCCCACCATTGCCAAAGCCTGTACAGGCACAGAGAGACTTGGAGGAAGAACAACCTGAGCCAACCCCAGTAGGCAGAAGGAGGCATGCCCAGTATGCACAGGCTGTGGCAAAGAGGCAATGCATAGCACATACACTGACAAGGACGCAACCCAGGGAATGACACGTCTCTCTGACTCGCACATACAGTAAAAGGGATGACAAACATGACACTATCTGTATTTAACTATGTATAGGGAGTGTGCTATGTGCATCCAACATAGTCAGCCCTCCAGCACCATCCTCAATACTGGCACAGCCACAAGGTAAGTTACTCTCCCTATCAATTGCCGAATGAAGTAGTATGTTTTGTTACTTGTATATATGGCATGGATGTGAGCATGCAAGGGAATTGGGCGGCTGAATGGGATGCCAGCAGATAGTAGACACCTATAGTGGCAGCATGAAATCTGTAACAGATACTGGTGTCACCATAGTAGCCAGTACTAGACAAGGTGACAAAACTCACTGCAGGAAATGTAGTAGGCCACATGTGTATCCATAGGATGCACACATGCCAGTCAGGGAGGCTCACATACCCAACAACAGTCTCAGCCAGCAGGACAGGCATAGACAAACAAAAACAAAGGATGTGCTAAGGCCACTGATTGATGACTATGGAGAACATCCCCCCTCCAGACCTACACAGACAGACTACAACAGGTCAGGCAGTGGAATATTAGTTCTGAAGTGTAAGAAGTCTGAAACTGAAATGTAGGTAAATCAAACCTAAGACCTGTAGTACACTGAGTGAAATAGAGTACAAGAAATACCAGTACAGTCATAGCAAATGTGTACATGTGTCAGGTGTGCCCCCCCCCCCGTCCTATGTAGAAATGTATACCTAACATGTATGTGTAGGTATAATAACAGTGGAGAACAGATTACCTGAGCTGGCCAAAGTAGCAGGATAGATTGTAGCATGTGTACAATATGCAGGGCTGTGTGTGTTAGGCTGGTGTGTGTTGCATATTGTGTGAGAGTGGTCAGTATGTAGGCATGGTGGCCATTGGCCAGTACTGCCGGTGACAGGGCCAAGTTCTCACAACTGCAGTGCCAAAAACAATGCATGTCAGCAAAACACATTCCAGCAGTAAGCCATAGTAAATGTTTGGAAATAATATCTGTCACCATCTGAAAGATGGACATGGCATGAATGTGAGCCCCGACATACAAACAGTACACAGGTGGAAGTACCCCAGGCAGACAGTGTATAATATGTTACTGTCAAATGGACACACCTTTGGAATTGTACATACAGGCTAGTAGCACTTTAGTTGGGTTTGTAGTATGGAATACCGATATCGTCTGGCCAAACACTGGCAGACCACAAAGGTCACAGGTATGAAGTATTGTGAAACTGCTGATGTCCCTTCACAAGCCAGCATAAGTGGAATGTCCCATGCATATCTGTGAGTCAGATGCAAGTAGTGTCAATAGCACACATCCACCCAGCTCACCACAACATCACCCACAGGTACCTCTCTGGTCTTACCCCTGCTGTTGGGAATGACTACAATATGACCCCCACCTCTGTATGGCAATAGCCAGAGAATGCAGCATGCAGAACAGATGTCCCATGCAGGTGTGTCCCTAGCTGTAAGCAGTACCCTGCCAGCATCCACACCACTGCATCATCAATGACAGAAAGTACTGGCATTATCACCTTGCACACTTACCCTGTCACCCCAGGGGAATATAGTGTCTTACAGTCTGGGACTGTAGGAGTAACACAATGCAACAACCTGCTACAGCTGGCCTGCATCATTACCAAATGGCCTACAGTCCTCTGCCAAAGGGCTGTGTCTCACCTGTACTGCCAATATATGCTATGTCATGGACTCCCAAATAACAACATATCACAGTCCACAGAACCCAAATGCAAGGCCATGTAAACAAACCCCAGTAACATGTCCACCATGTCCTACTGCATGAACTGTGGACCAACACCAAATTACTGCTGGGATGAGGTGATAACTATAGGGAACTTATCAAATAATGTTTGCATAATGTTTGGAAGAGGATAGAATAATAGAGGGAGGGGTAGGAGCATGGACGGCATGGACTGTGTGAAGTCTGAAACTCAGCCATATGCACATACTATCCCTGCCTGCAAACACAGGAATGGGTGGCTACAAACCTGCTCATAAACCACAATGTGAAGGGGTAATGTCCAGAATTATGACCACTGCCTCTGGGTAACCTGTGTGAATCTGTACAGCTGTGAGATATGGCCACAGCATGATATAGCCATACTGTGACGTTGATGGATGTACAAGCATGGGATCCTCTGCCACCACTGTACCAAGGTGCTGGACCATTTACACAGACCCATCAGCAAGTGTCTGCAGCTTCCCCTCCAGAATGGCATGACTGTGTGATAATATGTAGGCTGCAGACCACAATACTGGACACAGCTGCATTCACCCTGTGTTCCCCACGACATTACTGCAAGCAAATATGTATACCTGACAGTACTTGATGACATAAAACATCACAGTGTAAAACAGTACATATGTCTGAATATGCCTGTTAACACCAAGACCATGTAGCAGAAGCAGCACAGACACAGTTACCTACAGTAACCCACTATCCTTTGCCCATTTTGACCCCATATTGTCAACCAATCTACAGATATTCCACAGAAACAGGTTGCTAGCTGTAGGTGTAGGACACAAAACCCTGCACTGGCGTAAAACCTACCAGGAATGGATTCATACATTCAATACAGAAGTTCATACTGGGCATGATCCCACACTTACAGCAGTGAAGCCCATGTCTGGCAACAACAGTGGACTATACATATCTGACAGTCACAGATGTTTGTGCACACACTCCTTAGTACACACCAGTCATGCTTTGCACACACATTGGATTGGAATACACACATATATCCAAGGACAACACACTTTAATAGTCTAAAATTACACATACATAGATATGTGGAAGAGAGTGACAGTGACAAACAGCCCCCCATCATGATGCCTGTCCCACCCAGCACACATCCAGTTGGCTAAAACCACATGATGTGCAAATGTCAATCACTGTAGACATTTGCCACTGGTATCCCTCAGCACTATAGTGTCTGTGGTGCTTCTGATAACTGTGTAACATGACTGTACAAGTGAGTAGTCATCGAGCAGTTGTATACATATACCTGTGAAATATAAACCTGTATTTGCCTGAGTGTTGGGTGTCTGTTTACGGATAAATGGGTTATGGCCCATGCAAACAGACTGCACTCTCCATTGCCCTACTATGGCAAGCTTGCTGATGTCTTCACCTTGAAATACACCTTTGGGGAAGGAGTAGCCCTATAAGCTCCATAGCATGTGCTATAAGTGTAATGTACTAATTAGGTAGGAGTTCTAATCCCAGACATGGCAAGTGTGTGTGTGTTTATCTGTGTAGGGATCAATGCTTTTGAGGCCATTCACACTCACTACAATTTCAAATGCCCTACTTTGGCAGGGCTGCTGATGTCATTCACTTTGAAATACACCTTTGGGGAAGAAGTAGTCTAGTAATTTCTGTGGTGCGTCCTATAACTGCGCAATGCTGTAGTGTGATGTACTAGTTAGGTAGGAGTTCTACACCCAGACATGGCAACTGTTTGTCTGTGTAGGGATCAATGCTTTTGAGGCCATCCACACTCACTACAATTTCACATATCCTACTTTGGCAGGGCTGCTGATGTCATTCACTTTGAAATACACCTTTGGGGAAGGAGTAGCTTGTTAATCTCCATGGTGCATCATATAACTGCATAACGCTGTAATGTGATGTACTAGTTAGATAGGAGTTCTATCCCTAGACATGGCAACTATATAACTTTGTGTGTGTTTGTCGGTGTAAGGATCCATGCTTTTGAGACCATTCACACTCACTACAATTTCATATGCCCTACTTTAGCAGGGCTGCTGATGTCATTTACTTTGAAATACACCTTTGGGGAAGGGGTAACCCATTAAGCTCCATGATGTGTCCTATAACTGCTTAATGCTGTAGTGTGATGTACTAGCTAGGTAAAAGTTCTAATCCCAGACATGGCAACTGTGTGTGTGTGTGTGTGTGTGTGTGTGTGTGTGTGTGTGTGTGCGTGTGTGTGTGTGTGTGTAAGGAATCAATGTTTTTGTGGCCATTCACAGTTACTTGGCACTCCTAAAAATGGAGAACATTGAAATCTGTGCAGTAACAGAGACCTGATCCAAGGCTCCAGAGGGCACCCCTGCAATACCAGGTACAGCTCTCACCACACCTGTCGGCCACCAAACCAGGACCAAAACCATAAAGGTGGAGTAATGTCCATATTCACCAAGGATATTCACACCACCAGGCTACTTGCCCAACAGAATGCATCTGAAATAGCCCTGGTGCAACTAACACTAAGTCAGACTGCAATCCAAATTGTATAGCTTGCTACAGACCCCCACCATGCCCCAAGATTCCCACTACATCTTTTGAAACATACTGGGAAATATTATGATACAACCAAACACCCAAATACTGGGTGACATACACTACCCTGCCTTTAACTGGGAAAAATACTTGTGTACCAACACTTGTGCCCAATGGTTCTTGGAAGTCATAATTCCCAATGCCCTGGATCAAGTAACGTATAGTCCCACAAGGGGCTCAAATATCCTAGACCTGGTCATTACCAACATGGGAAATCAATGCTCCACACCTATGGTCACAACATTGCTGGTCAGGTCTGCCCATAAGCTAATCACCCTAAACATCCACATCCCTCCCTCCCTCAGACCCCAGTAAGGAAACCTCCGTAACACATATCTACAAAGCCAACATCATGCTACACATGTCAGACATGACTAACGTCATGACACCCATTCAGATGGAAACTGAAAGGTTGACTGCTGAATCATACCTGAAGGCACTGTAAGAGCACATCCACTTGTGCATGAATCGTGCCATCCAATATAGAACCAAAACACTCCCCACCAAGGAAAGGAAGCCAATGTGGTGGTCCTCTGCCATAAACATACTGTACACCAAAAGGAATAAACTGTTGCAGAAATGGGAGAATTTCCAGGATGCAAAATACTCTCTTACTAGCCACAGTAAGAAGCTGAGATCCCTCATAACATCCACCAAAGCTAGTTAAAAACATAATATAGCCAAAGATGCCAAAGGCAACTGCAAGCCATTCCATAGCTATGTTAGGAATCTAAATGGCAATGCTCAGATCTGATCTGAGCTACAACAGGATGGTATTAAATATACTGCTCCCAAGGATATTGCCAATATCCTGGCAGATTGATTAAGTGCCATCTGCACCCCTCTCCGACCCCTGAAAGGGCCCATCTCAACACTGAAGGATTGCCAGATTATGGTAATAATGGCCACACAGGTAAAAAACACACTTTCCAAAGCTATCACAACAGCAGCCATGGGACAGTCAACATCCCGGGCTGTGTACTACATGAACTACAAAATGAACTGCCACCTCACCTATGTGCCATGTCTAATCATAGCCACACCTCAGGCTTTGTGCCCACTGTGTGGCACACAGCTACAGTTATCCCAGTCCACAAAGGGGGATCCACCTTGGATCCTGAGAATTACAGCCTCAGCAGTATGACATGCCTGATCTGCAAGGCAATGGAATGTATTAGCATGGAAATTAAAACAAAGACATTGGCAACCTGCAAACACTGGACCAGGTTGGGTTTATAAAGGGCCGATCATATCACCTCAACCTGACTGACAATTTTGAATCAGTCTCCAGAGCTGTGGACAAGGGTAAGGTGGTTCACACGACCTATCCAGACCTCACAAAGGCCTTTGACACCATCCCCCAGTCTGGAATCATAGATAAATGTACCAAGCTGGCCATTAATCCCTATGTCACCCGATGGGCTGCCAACTGCTGTACTGGCAGAACCCACACTGTAAATGTAGGTGACACCAACACCAGCCCCAGACAAGTGACAGTTGGAGTACCTCAGGGTTCAGTCCTGGGACCACCCTTGTTTGGCATCTACTGCTCTGAAGTACAGTCCAACACTAAGGGACTCTGGCAAAAAAAGGTTGTAGATGATTGTACACTGGGAGCCAATATTGAATCCCCATATGATGTGGATATTCTACAGAATGGCCTTGCAGAAAGAAATGCTTGGTGCCAGAGCCATGGCCTCAAGATCAATGCCAAGAAATGTATAGTTATCCCCTTTGGGAAGGGACATGTACCTGTGGGAAGGGACATGTACCTGTGAAGTATCACATAGGTGGCAGTACACTAAACAGCTAAAGCATGATAAGAGACATAGGGACACAGGTGGACAGTGGTCTCACTTTTGATAACCACATCACCACAACAGTCGGGAAATCCACCTATGTGGCACACCTCATCACTATGGGCTTTACATCCAGGAAAAAGGAGGCCATAGTCCCAGTGTAGTCATCTCTCAGTAGAAGCAGTACAGACTACAATGGCCCATTATGTATCCACCTCACAAGACATTTGCAACAACTAGAAAGGCTGCAGACATACCTCACTAAAAGAATCACAGGCGTAAACCAGATGCCCTATGCTGACCATCTGAAAATCATCCAGCTATACTCTGTCACATATCGTGTACACAGAGGCGATCTCTGCTTAACATACAATGCCATGTCAAACCCACAGCTGTTGGACACGCTACACTTAAAGAATTCCAAACCCTCACAGTCACATGCTCCAGGGATGCAAACCTTGTCATCACAATGAAGAATACATGCTGGAGGGATGTGTTCCTGACCCAGAGACTCCCAGACTCTGGAATAGACTGCCCATACATATCAAGCAGAGTGCCTCATTGGCCCTCTTCAAAAGGAACCTGGACAGTTGGATGGGAGATAGGAAATTACCCCGGGGATCATGTCAGTTGCCCTGCTAGACAGGGGTCCAGGGAAGTAAATATTGTGTGAAGACATAGGCAGGGAATTGCCATGGCTAGGCATGTATAGGCCCTAGGGCCAATAGCCTAGTACCAACCTATGAACCTATGAACCTATGACCTACACTTTCCATTACCCAACCTTGGCAGGGCTGCTGATGTCATTCACTTTGAAATACACTTTGGGGAAGGCGTAGGCCAGTAATCTCTGTGGCATGTGCTATAACTACATAATGCTGTAGTGTGATGCACTAGTTATGTAGGAGTTCTAATCCCGGACATGGCAACTGTAAAACTTTGTGTGTGTGTATGTCTGTGTGTCTGTGTGTGTGTTTGTGTAGGGATCAATGTTTTTGAGGCCATTCATAGTCACTATAACTTCCATTGCCAAATGTTGACAAGTCTGCTGATGTCATTCACTTTGAAATACACCTTTGGGAAGGACTAGCCCAGTAAGCTCAGTGGTGCATGGTATAACGGAGTAATGCTGTAGTGTGATGTACTAATTAGGTAGATGTTCTAATCCCAGACATGGCAATTGTGAGACTTGGGGTATGTATGTGTTTGTCATATGTAGCTTATGTGGAGGTAGCTGTGAGTGTGCACTAACAGGACCCATTGTTGAGTGGCTTTTGCAAGTTTCCTATATGGTGGCCTATAATATGTGACAATCTCCATCTTACAAGGATAACAGATGTCAAACAGCATAGATGCTGGGGTAGACAATCCATACCCTTACATGTGACATCATGGCCTGGGGAACAATATAGACAACCCTTGTATTACCCAGAGAACACTCTCCACCCATGTCTCACACACAAACACACTCAGCTAGGCAAGAACCACTATGCTGGTAGATCCCTGCATATTGCCCACAAATAGTAACCATGGTGTGATTTGCAGTGAACTACAGAGGACACGGCACCCTGTCTCATCCGTACAATAGGCAGATCATTGCATACAATGCTCCTTCGCTATGTTCCCCACTAGACACCTGTGACAACTGTACAGCCAGCAAATGCAACCCACAAAGGACATACCATGCCTTATACACATGCCATGTATGGACAGATTCCATTGACACTAGGGAATACCTGTATCATGCTGTCAATGTAGGCGCAGGGTCAACCTGGTGTCCATTGCCAGTTCTCACCACATGAGGTCAGGAATGACACATCTGATGATAACAATCTGTCTACACAACATGCCCCAGACACCCCAGGTACACTTCCACATGTCATAGAACATGCTTGTGGGACATGTACACATCCCAGACACTGTCCATGTTACAGAATATAGAACACATACATGGCAAGCATTGCACAGCACTGGCCACCCACAATAGTAACCCAGATGACTGGATGGTGAATACAATACCCACCTGTGTGGGCCAATCTAGACACTACTCCTCTGAGCCACACTGCAGACCATTGTCATGTGGCCTGATGCCAAGGTATACCCTTTACTTAGCATTGTACAGCCTTCTGGCACATCATCCACTACACACCTGTGAAGCAATGCACCCATGCATGTCAGTACTGGCACACCCGTTTCTGTGTGTGTGTGTGTGTGTGTGTGTGTGTGTGTGTGTGTGTGTGTGTGTGTGTGTGTGTGTGTGGAGTATAATGATTTGGATGCCATTCACACTCACTACAGCTCACATTGGCCTACTGAAGCATGCCTTCTGATGTCAGACACCTTGACATACCCTTTGCCCATATATCATCCTGATAACCCCTGTGGTGTATGTGATACCCACATATTACTGTATTGTGGCAAACTAGCTAGTTAGGAAGTCTAATCCTGACCCTGCCAACTGTGATAATGTGTGTGAGTCCCTGAGAGAGTGTGGCTGTGTCGACCATCACACCTGTTCTTGTGGACTGGCACATGTACTACAACTACCTTATCCCTCCTTTATCACTATTGCTGATGTCATTCACGATCAAATATACCTTTGGACAGCTCCCCAACATGTAAGCTCTGTGGTGCATGCAATAACTGCATCGACATATAACAGCAATACATAGTCAGGCAGGGGTTTTAAACCCTGTACTGGTAAGTGTGTGACACAAACATGCTTAGGTTTTACTCTCCCACCCCCTCCCTGTCTAACTTTGTCTCTGGCTGTCTCACTCCCTCTCTGGTGGATGTGGAAAAGTACACCTGCTTTGCTTAGGCAGCAGCTTGTGTTTTCTAAGTGATGCTCATGATCAGCTGGTGGCCTCTACATGAATTGCAGTCTCCCAGTAGCTGATGGCCTCTGCATAAATTGCAGTCCCCCAATAGCTGACTGCACGTGGAACAGCTGTGGTAACATTCCCAAAACCAATTGCATGGAAACACACTCCTATAACTAGGAACATTATGTGAGTGTTGGCCCTTTTCATTCACTGTGAGCAGGATGTTATGTCGGTGTTTGGCAAACAGTATCACAGATTTTAGTGGGATATACCTCTAACAACATACACTATGGAGACAGGCCAACAAACGGGGGGGGGGGTTCCAGACATGACTGCAGAATGTAAGTGTTGCTCTTCTGCATTTGGCGTGATGTTGATTTAACAGGGTTTGTGTGGATATGACTGGTCTACATAATTTAATACCTGTCATGACAGTGTTATGTGTTTGAGGAAACTCCCACCTGGAGGGTTATCTGCAGACTGGCCAGTGTTTGGATTCCTATGTGTCTTGTGTTACTCACAGATTACATATCCTAGAACTGCATACGCATAGTCTGAGGACTGCAGTCAGTACATGGTGACAGCCATGAGAGTTACTGACTCCTATCCCTCATAATACATATGTCACAACAAACCCTGTTACCAACATGTAAATATTGGTCCTGTGTTTGTGCCTCCATCCACAAGTCTGTTAACCTTTGTACATATGTCATGCAGTAAGAGGTGCATATGTTCTGTGCACCATTATTTATTGACATCACAGTAAGGGTTATATTTGAGGACATAACCTGGGCATTCTGTGGTTGTGTGTACAGTAGTGAGGTTTGTGTACTTACAGTGATTGTCGACAGTATGTTTATTGCAAATACGTACCTTGGCCTGTTTACAAACTTTGGTAGATATCATTGTTTTTGGTCCTGTTCTATCTGATGTTGAATACTGCTCCAGAGTATGATCAGCTTACATGTTTTCAGCACCAAATACACACATGTCTCATACCACAGACAGGCATCGGACCACACTGTGTCGTGCCCAGTATATGTAGGGTTAGTGTGTGAGTAGCACATATGAGGATGGTGTTGATCAGACAGTCCATACACTGTAATATTAAGCATGTTTATCATATGTGGCTGTGTTCATAATGGTTGTGGGTGTGAAGATTGGGGAAAGATGGGCGAAGGCTGCCAGCCTAGTCAAATAGAATTTGATACATAATTCTATCATTTGTATAAATAAATGTAAAATACAGGCTTGTGTTCTTAAATGAAAGAAAACACTGTAAAAGGTGAACTTCAAGATTATTGCAACATTTCCATCTGTTGTAAGGAAAATCAAGCAAAGCATTTCAAATGTTCTTTGAAGTTACAATTATCTACAAAATGGGGCTGAAGTGACTGGCTGAACACATTCTTTCTATTGTCTTAACTTAAGAAATTATTGCTAGAGTGTACATGTGAAATGTCTTTTATTGTTGTAGTTTCCTGAGCAGGTGTTAGCTTGCTAAATAATGCAGTTTGTGGCCTGGGAAGTCCAGACTAAGTGTTAAAATGATGTAGTGTGAATACTGGGAAAAACCCAAGTGTCAAAATTATGTAATTTGGGAGGGCCTTAGCAGAGCTGTTTGTTATTGTTTTAAAAACTATTGTTCAGTGAGAGACTGAAATCATTTGTCTTGGACCATCAACCCCAGTACTGCTTATGCTCTTTATGTATGTAAGTAGGATTATAGCACTGTGTTTTCACTTAAGAATAGCTAAGGATTAGAAAGTTAGATTGTTTTTCTTTGAAATTAGACCTGTCTTACTGTATTGTTTTAAGTTTCTGTATGATCTCTGAACTCTTGGATATCTCTGTGGTGTAGTAGTATTGTCTTGGCTTTTAATTATTTATTATTAAATATTTTAAAAACCTTTACATGTGGCTGGTTTGTGTAGAGAAGTAGGCTCTAGAGTACATTGCATATTTATAGAGGTTATCGTAATAGGTCACTCTAATAAGCCTTAGAATGGTCACATTACCAATTGGATAATATTATTGCACAGTAATTATTGGACACCCTTTTAAGGGCCTTTGGGTAGCTGAAAATTATTAAGCTGGTGGTGGCATTAATTACTACTGTATAGTCTGGGTAAAGGGGCACAGCTGGAGAATCTGTGTCAGCCTTTCCCAGGAGTGTCTGTGAAGTTGTATAAATGCTTATCTTAAAGTGTGGGTGTGTGTCAGCTACCTGGGCAGGGACACGAAGCACTGGTTGGACAGAGAGGATACTGCAGGTTAGCTTGCCGTCTAGGCTGAGATCTGGACCCTATAGCTGTGCCAGTGGGGAGTCTTATTGGGGACCTGGAGAGCAAGGGAGCAACCAGCCCCAGACTGACTGTGATCTCTATGCACACTTAAGGGACATTGCACTTTACTGTGTGTATTAGTTATCCTTTCCTCTTGTATGAGACAAACTTCCTGGTGTTGGTGGTGAGGACTGAGGCTCCTTGATTGCTGGACCAGGGCACGGTCATCACAAGTAGCTTGCTGTGATGGGATCCACTTCACATACTAATTGGCTTGTAGTAATGTTGGTAGAGTTAATCCTGTAGCTTATGTACAGTGATTTCTGAACGTGTTGCGTACTGTAAATCGGCCACACAGTGTATACTCAGAGTTCAGATAACAACTGTTTTATTTCTTTTTTAGTTAGTCAGGGTGAGCAGGCAGCATGTCAGCACAGGAGTATGGAAAGCTGACAAGGAGCCAGCTGGTGGAGATGTGCCAGGCTAGGAGACTGGTGCATGGAAACCTGACTAGTACAGACCTGATTGCAACCTTGGTTACAGCCGCATCAGAAAACAGCATCCAGGAAGACAATCAGACCGGCAGTAGAGATACAATATCCTTGGAGAATGGATGTCCCAAGCTTTCTGTGAAGGACAATCAGACTGGCAGTGGAGATACAATATCCTCGGAGAATGGACAGCTCAACCTTTTTGCAGTGAACTTAAACATCCAGCTGGAGCTAAAAAGACTAAGGAGTTGGAGGTCAGGCATTTGGATATAGAAGCCAAAGAAAAGGAGCTTCAGAGGAAGCATGAGAGGGAAATGCTGACTCTTTGCCAAAGTCATGGAGGTAATGGGGAAGGGAGTAACTGGACCCCAGAAGCACAACAGGTCAGTAAATTTCTTCCACAATTTAAAGAGGGGGATAATTTTTATAGTTTCATTCACATGTTTGAAAGGGTATGCAAACAGTATAGTGTTGACCAAAGGCTTTGGGTATGGTTACTGACCCCCTTACTCCATGGGAAAGCTGTAACTTGTATATCACAAATGCCTAACTCTTTCTGTTTTGATTATACTGCTGTAAAGAAATGTCTGTTACAATGTTTTAGGCTAACACCTAAAATGTATAGGAAAAAGTTTTGTGAGCATAGACGAAAGGCAGATGAAAATGTATGTGAATATGTTGCTGAACTGAGCACTTATTATCATAGCTGGATGAGTGGATGTCAGGTCACCACTTTTGAATGGCTGGCAGGCCTTTTGGTGAGGGGAACAAGCCATTAGCACTTTGCCTGAGGACATGAGGATATGGTTAGCTGATAGACAGTGTGCCACTTCAGATGAGTTGGGGAAGAAGGGAGACCTATACCTGGCCAGCAGGGCAGCCCTGCCAAGGAAGGGGACCCCCAGTACTGATCATGGGTCTAAATGAACCCATGGTGGGTGGCATGGACTGCCCCAACAGAATCCGCCAGTAGCAGGGGAAGCCACTAGTCCAGGTACACATCCAGGACCTAGGGTGAAATGTTTTGAATGCAACCAGTAGGGCCATGTGGCATACAGGTGTCCATGGAGGCAAGGTGGGGAACCAAAGGTGAGGGAGCCAGTAAGGGGAAAAGACAAAATAACAACAGTAGGTTGTCTTGGGACAACAAGGGTAACAAACTACCACCAGAGGTTATATTCTATTGTAGTGAATGACAAAGAGGCCATTGCTAAGGGAGACACAGCCTCTGATATAACCATTGTAAAGCCTGCACTGGTTACAGAGGAGCACTACTTGCCTGGGCAATCTCCTCCAGTCAGGGCTTTAGGAGGGATCCCATTTCAAATACCTTTGGCTAGGGTTCACCTTGACTAGGAGGGTGGAAAAGGAAGCCAGCAAGTAGGTGTTCTTGAGGATATGCCTGCAGTTGTCCTGATAGGGAATGATTTTGATAGTGCAGTACCCTGCACTTGTGCAGTTACATGCAGTCAGGCTTGGAGACAAGCATGTAAGTCTGGCAGCCTGGGGGAGACCCAGACAGACTGCATACTTGCAGCCAGGACTGCTGAGATGGTTACTTCAGGGAGTGAGATACGCTGTAGCAGTGAGACTGAAGGTGAGCCACAGCTGCTTGTGGGTACTGATGGTCCCTTAGACAGGGAAACTGCAAAGGTAAAGGTGAGCAGTAGTACCCAGGCTGACAGTGAGGCACCACTGTCAGAGGATGCAAGATGTCCTGTGGAAGGGGAGCTGGGAAGGGTTACAAGGAGGAAGTTGAGACAGACTCAGCTCTCAGACCCTACATTGCAAGGCTTGAGGCAGGTAACTAGGGAGGCACCTGATTCTCAAGGGAAGGGGGAATCGTATACTGGGACAAAGGGTTACTATACAGAGAGTGGACCCCTGAGGGAGAGCTAGAAGGTGAGAGAGTACAGCAGTTGGTAGTGCCTAGAGCTTACCATCTGGCACTTCCAGCCATAGCCCATGATATTCCTTTGCAGGTCATATGAGCATAAAACATGCAAAGAGGTGTATTATGCAAAACTTCTATTGGCCTGGAATTTCCAGAGATGTAACAGGGTACTGCATGACCTGTGAGCAGTGCCAAAAGGTAGGCAAGGCAGGAGACAAGGTGAGAGCTCCTTTGATGCCTGTGCCTGTGATTGAAGAGCCATTTCAGAGGGTAGCTATGGATATTGTGGGTCCTTTGAGTACCCTAAATTCCACAGGGAAAAAGTATATCCTAGTGGTAGTGGATTATGCTACACAATACCCTGAGGCAGTGGCTTTGTGCTCCATTGAGGCAGAGAAGGTGGCAAATGCTTTGTTAGAGATTTTAGGCAGGGTGGGTTTCCCAAAAGAAATGCTGACTGACCAAGGTGCCAATTTCATGTCAGACCTGCTGGCTTGTCCGTAGAAGTCCTGTGGGGTGAAGCACATGAAGACCACCCCCTACCATCCCCAGACTAGTTGTCTTGTTGAGAGGTTAACTCTACAATCAAGTCCATGTTACGGGCATTTGCAGATCATTTTAAGAAGGAATGGGACAAATATTTGCCCCATCTGTTGTTTGCTTACAGAGAGGTTCCCCAGGAATCCAGAGGTTTTTCACCTTTGAGTTGCATTATGGGCATAGGGTGAGGGGACCTCTAGATTCAATTCAAGATGCGTGGGAAGGTGAGTGTGAGTCGCACAAGGAGTCTGTTGTGGCATATGTCCTAAACCTCAGGACAAGGCTCAGGGAAATCATGGGCTTGGCCCAGGAGAACCTGGCAGAAGCCCAACAACAGAAAAAGGTGTGGTATGACAGGAATGCTCGAGCTAGAGAATATGCTGTGGGCAGCAGGTAATGGTTCTCATTCCTGTCAGACACAACAAGCTGCAAGCAGCTTGGGAGGGACCCTACAAGGTGGTAAGAAAAGTAAGTGATGTTAATTACATGGTGGAAGTGCTAGGCAGATGGCAGGAATGCAAAGTGTACCATGCTAACATGATGAAACCTTACCATGATATGGAGGCCCTTGTGCTGAGTATTTGCAGTGGATTGCAGGAGGAGTCTAAGGGAGATCTGGGGGCTGATCTCCTCAGTGAGGCTCGGACTGACACCTCGGTGGAAGGGGTAGCAATGTCCCAGCAGTTATCTCCTACCCAGGTTTGAGAAATCCGAGCAGTGTTGCAGGAATTTGGGGATGTGTTCACTGGGAAACCAGGGTGCACCCACCTGGTGCAGCACCAGGTGTATATAGGACCCCAAAGTCCTATTAGACAGGCCCCTTATAGGGTGCCTGAGAGAGTTAAACAGACTCTGAGGGAAGAGGTACAGTAGATGTTGGAACTAGGGGTGATTCAAGAGTCAGTCAGTCCCTGGGCCTTGCCAGTGGTGTTGGTGCCAAAGAAGGATGGCAGCACCAGGTTCTGTGTGGATTACAGGAAATTAAATAGTCATACAGAATCGGATGCTTACCCCTTGCCTAGGACAGATGAGGCCCTAGAGCAGCTGGATGGGACTAGATATCTTACAACCATTGATCTTACCAAGGGTTACTGGCAGGTGCCCTTGACTCCCAGTACTAGAGAGAAGTCAGCCTTTGTGATTCCTTTTGGCTTATATGAGTTCACAAAAATGCCCTTTGGGATAACGAATGCCCCAGCAACTTTATACAGGCTGGTGGATAATATCCAAGCAGGAACAGGAGGGTTTGCCCTTGCTTACCTAGATGATATTGCCATGTACTCCCATTCCTGGCCAGAGCACCTTCAGCATGTCAGAGAGGTGCTGGGCATACTGCAGAGGGAAGGGTTGACCATTAAGCCAAGCAAATGTCAGGTGGGTATGGTAGAGGTCTCCTACCTAGGACATAGAGTGGGGAGTGGTGAGATAAGGCTAGAACCTGCCAAAGTGAAAGCTATTCAGGCATGGCCTGCACCTGTTACCAAAAAGCAGGTGAGGGCATTCTTAGAGACAGCAGGGCACTACAGAAAGTTCATCCCTAGTTATAGTACCATAGCTGCTCCCCTCACAAACCTGACAAGGAAGAACAGGCCAGATAAGGTAGTGTGGACCCCAGCATGTGAGCAGGTATTTCAGAAGCTTAAAGAAGCTTTGGAGAACCCCCTGTGTTAGCCATCCAGATTACAGCAAAGACTTTGTTGTGCAGGTGGATGCTTCAAACCATGAGGTGGGGGCTGTACTTAGCCAGATTTCTTCAGAGGGAGAAGAGCACCCGGTGGTTTATCTCAGTCATAGGCTCCAACCCAGAGAGGAATGCAATGCAGCTGTAGAAAAGGAATGTCTAGCTATAGTGTGGACATTGCAGAAACATCAGCCTTATCTGTATTGAAGAAAATTCACTGTTATGACAGATCACAACCCTCTAATATGGTTAAACAGAGCCAGGCAGCAAAATACCAAGTTGCTAAGGTAAAGCCTGGGATTGCAAGCATATGATATGTCAGAGCAGCACCGCAGTGGGAGTAGCAATGCCAATGCAGATTGGCTCTCAAGACAGAGAATGGGGTGAGGTACACCCAGACAGACCTAACCCTCTCAAGCGGCGTTTCTCAAGGGTCACTTGAAAAACTAGCTTGAGTTCTACAGGGGGGAAGAGATGTGAAGATTGGCTAAAGATGGGTGAAGGCTGCCAGCCTAGTCAAATAGAATTTGATACATAATTCTATCATTTGTATAAATAAATGTAAAATACAGGCTTGTGTTCTTAAATGAAAGAAAACACTGTAAAATGTGAACTTCAAGATTGTTGCAACATTGCCATCTGCTGTAAGGAAAATTAAGCCAAGCATTTCAAATGTTCTTTGAAGTTACAATTATCTGAAAAATGGTGCTGAAGCGACTAGCTGAACACATTATTTCTATTGTCTTAACTTAAGGAATGATTGCTAGAGTGTACATGTGAAATGTCTTTTTATTGTTGTAGTTTCCTGAGCAGGTGTTAGCTTGCTAAATAATGCAGTTTATGGCCTGGGAACTCCAGACTAATTGTCAAAATGATGTAATGTGAATACTGGGAAAAATCTAAGTGTCAAAGTGATGTAATTTGGGAGGGCCTTAGCAGAGCTGTTTGTTAGTATTTTAAAAACTATTGTTCAGTGAGAGACTGAAAGCATTTGTCTTGGACCATCAATGCCAGTGCTGCTTATGCTCTTTATGTATGTAAGTAGGATCATAGCACTGTGTTTTCTCATAAGAATAGCTAAGGATTAGAAAGCTAGATTAAGTGATTTTCTTTGACATCAGACCTGTCCTACTGTATTGTTTTAAGTTTCTATGTGATTTCTGAACTCTTAAACATCTCTGTGGTGTAGTAGTATTGTCTTGTGTTTTAATTATTTATTATTAAATATTTTAAAAACCTTTACCTGTGGCTGGTTTGTGTAGAGAAGAAGGCTCTAGAGTACATTGCATATTTATAGAGGTTATCATAATAGGCCACTCTAATAAGCCTTAGACTGAATAGTCACATTACTAATTGGATAATAATATTGCACAGTAATAATTGGACACCCTTTTATGTGCCTTTGGGTAGCTGATAATTATTAAGCTGGTGGTGGCAGTAATTACTACCATATAGTTGGGTAAAGGGGCACAGCTGGAGAATCTGTGTCAGCCTTTCCCAGGAGTGTCTGTGAAGTTGTATAAATACTTATCTCAAAGTGTGAGTGTGTGTCAGCTACCTGGTCAGGGACATGAAGCACTGGTTGAACAGAGAGGGTACTGGAGGTTAGCTTGCCAGCTAGGCTGAGATCTGGACCCTATAGCTATGCCAGTGGGTAGTCTTACTGGGGACCTGAAGAGCAAGGGAGCAACCAGCCTCAGACTGACTGTGATCTCTGTGTGCACTTAAGGGAAATTGTACTTTACTATGTGTATTAGTTATCCTTTCCTCTTCTATGAGACGACCTCCATGGTGTTGGTGGTGAGGATTGAGGCTCCTTGATTGCTGGGCTAGGGCATGTTAGGGATAGGCATGCCTATTAGCTTAGTGTAATTACCCAGTGCGATGTTATGTCCAGATATTTGCCAGATGTACTGCTGCTGGGCCACCATAACTGTCATGTATTTCTGACAAAGCAGTGGGATGCTGTACAGATGTATGTCACTAACTAGTGGGTAGTATGTGGCCATGGGACCTCTGCACTACCATTTATTATGTGACAGGACAGACAGAAGTGTGTGAAAAAATAAACTGTGTGGGCATATGTAGTCCAGTATTTACGTGATACACCCATTTACATGGCTGTTAACATCCACATTGTCAGGCTTGGTCCACATGTCTCACACTAAGGGGATCTGTGTATACCACTGGATGGACCAGAGTGTGCCAGACTGTCTACATTTATTGGTCATATTTCTGCTTTAGTCCACAGGATCATTACTGTGATATCAGTGCTACTGTACTATGATAACCTTAGAATGTCTGTCAGTAACTGATGGTGTACATGTCAATAGCAGATGTGACCTCCCACACAAAACATTTCTGTTAAGACAACCTCTGTTACAGTAGCAACAGTCTACATATATACCTACAATACAAACATGACATCTCCTTGCACTAAGAGGTTGAGACTATTGGTGCTGAGGTATGACGCCACTCCATATTCTGGACATATGGTAAACATATATGTATATATGGGGGCCAGACTTTTGCTCGAATGAGCAAATGACCGAAACCCAAATGGCCAGGCATACTTAAGCAAATGTGCTTTTCACCGAAGAAGCACTTTCGAGTAAGTATGCCTGTTGCCGAGGCAAGGGAAAATTCCCTTTTCCCCACTGTAGGGTGGTCTGGGAGGGAGAATATTAAAGTAGGGGGGGGAAGTGAGAGCACAGCACAGTTAATGTAGTTTTTTTTTTTTTTGTAACACACTTTAACGAAAGTGCTTTTTAGATAAAAGCGCTTTTGTTAAAGTGCGTCCAGTTATAATGGATTCGGACGTTTGCTTATTCGAGCAAACATTCTAGATCCATATATATATATATATATATATATATATATATATATATATATATATATATATATATATATATATATATATATATATATATATATATATATATATATATATATAAAACCAAAAACCAGCACCAGGAAAAACGGCCAATAAATAATAAATATCTGGTAGATACCAAGTGGTTGTTGAACAAAACACGCCTGGATGTAAGAAATTCTCCTTTATTAACGCAGACAATTCTCCCAATTCAACACGTTTTCGTTGCTGGATGCAACTTCCTCAGACAACATACAAAACCTTTTACATCGCTTATATACACAAGTAATCAGCCCTCCAATTAATCAATTGGCAAATTAAAGCAACAAACCCTGAAAATTCTGTATTACAGAGTTATATTGAAATCTGATAAACTCTGAATTAGCATATGTTGCCACCAAATAGATATAAAAAATATCTTAATAAATGCATTTTAATATATAAAACATACAATAGTGTGTCAAAGTTTTAATTAAAATCAAACAATTCCCTTATGTTCATGTTAAAAATATATGTTGTATATTAAGAATACATAAAATATAATTATATAAAAAAATATAATTATATAAAAAAATATATATATATATATATATATATATATATATATATATATATATATATATATATATTTAGGCTGAGATAGCCTTAAATTTTAAAATAGGCTTGATGGATATATAGTCATTCAAGCCTGTTTTTTTATTTGATTCCAGGGAAATTTGCCAAAAGGTCTCCCTTTGCTCCAACCTGGCCTGCCATGGTCCTCCCCTAGGGTCTTTGTGTATACTTTCCAAAACAAAAAATTTGTATCTAGCAGTGGGGCATGTAGATGTATGTTTGTACAAGGCATTATTGTTGTTTTCTTTTTGTACATCATACATATGTTCGTAGATCCTACGTTTGAGACTTCGCTCAGTTTTGCCCACGTAATATGCTGGACATTGGATGCATGTAGCTAGATATATAACTCTTTGGCTATTACAATTATAATATGCCCTAGCTTTGATCACTCTATTCAGGGCTGAAAGGGTTACTCGTTCATCATGTAAGAAGTGGGAACATTGTACACAAGTCCCACATCTGTAGGTACACTTACGTGTACGTGCAGACTTATTCTGAATAGGGCCATGTTCTAACATACTTTTTATATTTTTCCCTTTACAATAAACTGTTCTCATTCTTTTGCCATGCAAGTTGGGCAAGTCAGTAATTTCCATAAATGTATCCCACTCTTGGGAGATAATATCCCTGATGTAATTTGAGTTGGTACTATATTGTGTAATAAAGGCTTGCTGGAATTCTAAGTTATTGTCATTTGTATCCTGGCCCTGAGATGTAATCCCTAAACCTAGTATAGGGGTATATTTATCCCTTCTACCAGCCATCACCTGGTCCTTGATGTTGTTAATAAAATCCTCTGGATAACCTCTGTCCTGGAACATAGTACTCAATTTTTGACATTCTAATAAGAAATCTTCATCGTCAGAGGTCATCCGTGATATTCTGACGAATTGCCCCTTGACGATACCCCTTTTTTGGTACATAGGTCCACACTAAGCTGGACATCCAAGCATTCTACCCTATATTATATTATGTATATGTGTATATATTCATATAGCTATATAGATATATACACATATACATATCTACATACATATATGGATATATATATATGTACATATATATATATATATATATATATATATATATATATATATATATATATATACATATACACACACACACACACCCACACACACACACACACACACACACATATATATATATATATATATATAAATATATATATATACATACATACATATACATCTATGTATGTCTACAAATATACAGGTATATAAATATATATGCACATATAATTATAGATATCTATGTATATATCAACATAATTTTATATATATATATATATATATATATATATATATATATATATATATATGATGTATATATATATACATGTATGATGTATATATATATATATATATATATATATATATATATATATATATATATATAGATATATATATATATATATATATATATATATATATATATATATATATATATATATATATATATATATATGTGATGCACTATACACACACACACACACATATATATATATATATATATGTGTGTGTGTGTGTGTGTGTGTGTGTGTGTGTGTATGTACATTTAAACATATATCTACATATGTATATGTATATATCCATATACTTGTCATGTGTAAACATTACTGTTGTGTATACCTTCCCAGATGTATCACACCATATGTATCTGATATGTGTATATTTAGATATAACGACATGTGTGATGCAACAGTAATATCACTAACAAGTACTACACAATTGTAAAAGTCACAGCAATTGTTCAATACTATTCAATATGTGTACTGACAGATATATTGGAAAAACAACAACTGTTTTCACAAATATCATAGCGTAGCGGTTAACTGTTGTGACTATAGTATACAGGATCCTGGGTTTAAGACCTGCAAGGGCTGTTTTTTTTGTTGCTGGGCAAAACAAAGGCTGCTGGATACTGAGTGGTTAAGGCAGTTTTGAGCAGCTTTAAGCACATTTGCATGGATTTGCGCAAAGCTAAGTGGTGCTAAGCTATGGCTAAACATTCAGGTGCATACCGGTGCGCAAATGTGCTTAGCTGTTATATTGCAGCAATGCTGACACCTGCTAAGCATGCTCAGCCCTGGTAACCAGTGGTCACATTCCTGTCTGTTAACATAGCAGGGTAATGACATCTGTAATAAATGTATGTAATGCCATGTACATAACATACGTCTATGTGCTGTCATTACAGTAGCAAGGGGTGTGAGTCTCCTGTCTGGGACACTCGAGTGTATATGTCTTGTACAACACTCTTATCCATGTGAATGTGTTACATACAAGGGTAGTATCCCAGGTTATATGCAGTCACACTGGCGTGTAGTATCATTACGTTACTACTGTTGACAGTGTTTTCCCGTGTAAGAGTAGATTGCTAATTGCAGTACTGGAAACAAATATCTCTGCATGCAAAGATGGACTCTGAGTCCTCACTGTCATGTTCCTGGTGTGTGAGCTGTGTCTCATTTTATATTTCCAACTGGATAATGATCTGATATGTGGAAAATAACTGTATACCACTGTGTGTATAACACATGTCAGTGAGGTCTGCCATCATGTAGTAATAGCATACCTATCGATGTCAGATGTCTTATCTGTCAACACATTCATCCTAATGCATAGCTAGTTGGTGAGCTGATATCTGTCAGTCCCTGCACAGATGTGCAGATGCCATGTATCCATCTTGGATAAGTACAGGCAATCTATGCTTTATTGACACTGACATGTCTTCCCAGCTATGTTATAAATGCCACAGATAGGACTCAGCACCTAGTTCACACCACATGCCATGTATACCTCAACTACACTACCACAGTCAACAGAACATGCTTGGGTACAGGTCTCCAAGACAGACACTAACAATATTATATAATACATGTTGCATACATGTCAAGTGGAGCACCTCACTGGCCCTCTGCAGGAGGCACGCATAGGATTGGCTGATGCATGTCACTCTCACCCTGTGGGTCACCATAGTGTTGTCTGTTGATAGATGTCCTGCTGGCACATGGCAGGTGGCATGATACCACTGTACACACATCCCCTACACTTCCCATCTCTCCATGGACAATAGCCTAGTACACACCTATGAACATCTGCATTGATACACCCCAGTACTGACAAATATGCACATGCGCATTACTGAGAATATTAGTGTCAGTGTCTTTTTAGACCTGTAGTTGGTATACCCTGAGGCTCTTCACACCCACTACACTACCCATTGCCATATACATGGCTGCTGCTGTACTGGACATTACATGTACCTTGTTACGCTCTTCTCCATAAGGGCTACCTGTGCCTTGCAGTGCCAACACTGTTGCACAAATGGGTTGATAGGCATGGGATACCCACTGAGTTCTGGCAAGTGTGTGTATGTGTACATGTGTGTATATATGCAGGGCACAGCAATGCGAGACCACAAACTCCTAATACAATACACATTGCCACACAGTATTAGGGATAGTGATGTTGGTGCCCACAGGAGAGGCATGACAATGCATCACCCTACTATGACTGTGGCATGTGCATTAGATGCATATCCCTGTAGTATCACCCTTGAGATGGACAAGGGTTTGTATTGCAGTCCTGGTCAATGTGTGATGGTGGGTATGTCAGAGTGTCATCATGGGTTCCAGTGCATACAATATCCATAGTGGGGTGTGGGTGCTGGGTATACTGTCATTACACCATGGTACCCCCGGTACATGTCCCATGTACCACTGTGTGGTGACCACTGTCACCATCAACCATACAGGTAACTGATAGCACTATCCAGCCCAGTTCTGCATGTGCTGTGTGCAAACTACCTGTAACACAATTGACACACTGACAAGGTAGTTAGCACTGATAGGCCCAGGTCTCTCAGATGTGTGTCTGACTGTTATGTGTTTGTCAATGTGTATATGACGGTATGTCACACTATGTATTGTCCATATATAACCATGTCATCCTCCATTACCATATTGTACATGCCTGGGGGTGTTCTGCATGTAACATGTAACCTGGAACACACCTCATCCTAAAAGCTGTGTGGTGTGTGCAATTAAAGACACACACATCAGTAGTACTACATGCATAGGTAGGGGTCTATTCCCAGTGTTGCCAAGTAAGAATGTGCGTGTATGTGGAGGGATCTACTTCAGGTTGCAGAATATGCATGTCCCAGGGGGTCATCTGTCCAAGAACTGTGTGGTATATGCTAACATGTCACCGGTATCACCCTGTGGACATACATTCCATCAAACTACTGTTAGCTTTGTAAATGGCCTCTTCCCCACTGTATAGGTGTGCAGTGATACTGGGGTTGGTATATATAGCTGGGTGTGGATGTTGTGGACGTAGCCAATATTATTGCGGTTACTGTTAAGTGTATTCCCCCATGTAGCTAGCCATAATACTGTACAGTTCATGTTAACAGTTTAGATACTTGCCTTTCACACTATCTGTAGTTCTACAGCACCTCTCACCCTCCAAAGGGTAGGGATGTTCCATCCAGACCAGCACACATATTTTACCGTGTTGAGGAATGCACTACATTGGGGAAGTGGACATATACCCTGCTGGTACCATCATCAATGACATTAAACTAGCAGACTGCTTATTCCACAATGTGTTGTTCTATGTAGTCTAGCTTGGTGGAATTACATAGACTACAATGGGTTCCTTGCCAAGGTACATACATCCATGTGTACAGTATTCTCTGTGTAGTGCATCAACACCTAAGCCACTGTGTTTGTTATACACAAACAAGTGGTATGTCCCACCCAGTACAACTACCATTATCCACTGTAGAAAGGCTAACAGCAGCCACCATGCACTCACCTGTGTACACCACCCATAGATCTATCGGCCATGTGGGACAGGCAGTAACTGTTATACAGACCTGTGACATGTGTCCACCTGTACTCAGCATATGGCACAGCCAAGGTGTCACCACAGTGCCATACCCCTTGTGAGATATGACAGCAGACCATCCTCCTGTTGACACATGGACACCTACAACACAAATGGATAAAATTATGGAGACCACAACCACTCAGTGTTAATAACAGCTATAATGTATCATGGCTGGACAGCTACACTACCTGACATGTAAGCATTAAACATGACTGCTGACAACATGTTGTACAGCAGTACATTGGTACACTCTGGTACAGTCACCGTGTGTATCAGAACCATTTTAGCCTGTCCCTACATCGATGTTATGGATGACAGGGATGTGGCACAGGTATCATCAAATGCACAGGGTGTGTTGTTGGTTTGTCAGAGACCTAGGCTGGGCCATACATTTGACACCATGTGTGTGAGTGAGGGGTTTTAATTACTAATATGGCTATGGTGATGTGGTGTGTGTAGGTATGGGGTTGCCCTAATTGTGTTTGTATTGTGTGTGAGTAGGCATGCGCACAGTTCTGCCATGTGGCTGCCCTATACAGGTGTTTGTTGGACAGCTGCAGACCATACCTGGCAGGGTGCATAGTTCACCCATCCGGCCATGGACACAAGAACTGTGCCTGCCAGGGGTTCCATGGGCATGTCCAGGTACAAGCCTCGATATGCTACACTCCCTGTTGATGACATATGTTTGCTGGAACCAGGTCCCTCCTGGGACTGTTCAGGGCCATGTGCATGTGGCCTGCTGTGGTGTAGTGTGGACAGCACCCACCTCCAGTGTTGGGGCTGGTACTGTCACTACGGGAGTGGCTTGCTGTCCTTGCACGTCCACGTCGACCTTCAAATGTTGGTGTTGCTGACCTATGTCCATGCGGCCGTCACACCACTCCCATCACATGCTCTTGCAAGAACAATCCACTGTCGAGGAGTCCCACCATCTCACCGCAGCGTGTATCCATGACCTCTGTAGAATAATGGAGGGCACCTGCAAGATCACAGATGTTGTCACTTACAGCTGAAAGAGCAGCCACCCTGTCTGGGATACCATTCCATACATGCCTGCACCTCCATGACTACTTGAAACATGCGTCTGGTGGTACCAGATGTGGCACTGGGCACGATGACCAGCAGCCCTCCCACAAGCACCTCTGTACATCTGCCTATGTGGTACCCTGCTGGACATCTGGCTATGGCTGCTGTGTCCAGACATAGCAGCCATAGATACCACACTGTCCAGTGCACTACCACCAACCACTAACTGTCCCTCTGCTATGACCACTGGTGATGGGGTATGTATAGGCATTGTGACTGTGTGTGAGGATGGGGTTCATAACAGGGGGATGTCAAATGATGGCGCAGTTTTGGCCTCTGACAACCCTGCCTGTGCCTCAAAACACCTATCATCATTTTCAGTGTCTGTATGGACACCATCATCAGATTGCCTGCAGGAGGGACCCTGACTCACCTCGCCACCTGTGAGGGGAAAACAAGAAATGCACTTTAAGACTTGTACGTCATTGCTTAACAGTACACACATACACTCACACACACACACACACACACACACACACACACACACACACACACACACACACACACACACACACACACCCTGACATTCCACCATAATAACTACCTGTCCCTGAGTTTACAGACTGTCACAAATTTATTGTCTTAAGTTCCTCATCCTACATTACACTTGGAAACTTACACTCATTAATACCAATCATTAATGTATCATTCTTCTGATTCCCTAGACAAGTGATCACAAAACATGACCTGTTACTCCATTACCTCTTTGACTTGATTGGAGTCAGTTTTACAAGGACTCACTGCTGTCATCCAGTGTTCACCCTGGGTTTGTCCAGACATCATGAGCATGGCCTTCATAGGTTATGGGCTACTACATTCACTCAATAATGTCACACACTGGTGTGTCATACATAACTATTGCTCAGTAGATGCAAGATCTGTTGCTCTATTAACTTATTATGTGGACAACACTACTATTTTGATACACTCACTGGTGTTGTCTAGTAATTCTCCAATGAACCTGTAGTGCAGCATATGTGGGTATTTTTCCACCTTTCTGCTGATTGCAATTATAACAGTATAACTGGTGTCTAGTTTCACTCTCAATGCATGTTCCATGCTACAGACCTTATTATATTATCAGCTTTCCTGAGATTACATATCAGACAAGTATTCCTGGTGTCTCATGTGTCAGTCCATGTCCATGTACTGTAGGATTTCAAAGGGAAGTCGAGACGTATGAACAACCCCACAATCACACATGTGCATACATGGACACACACACAAACACACACGCACACACACACACACACACACACACACACACACACACACACACACACACACACACACACACACACATCAACCCCCCCTCCACTCCACCACATTGCACTTACAGACAAAATAACCCCCCACTCCCCCCACACACACACTTACAGGTGATGTTCCACAAAGATATCACACACAGACCTCCCATTACCCATCTGTCAACATACATAACATATGGTACTCAATAGCATGCAGTGCAGCTATAGTCAATCCATGCTAGCAACGGTATACATGTGTGTGATGCATGGGCTGTGTTAGTAGGTGATGCCCCTTCCCCTGGAAAACACTGCATCCATGTACACAGTATTTCTTTGCACTTGTTCAGCATCCTGCCATGTACTGTGCACCATACCTCACAGGTGCACACACCATTGCTGAATGTGTATTATTATGTCAGTTATGTCTACTCTTCTGCTCACAGCCTCTATGTGTTTGCCCGACACATACTTGGGATGATATGTGGACAGATGTCATATGTGAATGCCTGATGTCTGATTTGCAAATGTCATCATCAACGATGCATGTATGACCAGTACAATACAATCACACTGACAACCATCAAACCTTACTGTGGCTATGGGGAGTGTACTTGCCCTTATTTATATGATGCCCTCTTCCTTGATATGCCATGGGACCACATTACCGTATATGTTAACATTACATGAGCTTAGTATGTGACATATGTCCTGTACAATCAAATGCAGTGTCAAACAAATGTGTTAGTTGTGCTGATGCTGATTGAGATGCATACACTTTGTGGGTGCATATGTGTGCACGCCCTTATCATGATGGTTTGTTACGCCTACTGTTATGTGTACTACAGCAGTCACTATTCCTGGCAGGGAGAATACTAGCATGGGCTATCTGCATTTGCCAGTATTTGGTCAGTCTGCCCTACACATGTTCCCCAACTCTGCATGATTGCGAGGTCAACTCATGTGCACATCCCTTGGAATTCACACACTGACGTCACTATTTCTGTGAAGTCAAGGTTATGTCTGCCACAGTTCCTGACCCTGACTGTGTGCAGATACAGCCATTCATAGCATCCTTTGGATCCCTGCTGCAGTGCACTGTTGTGTCATGATGACACCCCCTCCCCACCTTCAGCCTTTTTTACAGATGCTTGACAACTATGGCCTACACGTGTGTCAGTTTGCAGTGTCCCAAACACTGAACACTACATGTAACAGCCTAGTCCCAGCCTTTGAATGGCAAACATACAAGTCTACAATGGCACCGGCATGGTACAGATGGGGATGGTGGGCCTGAGGTGGAGTGAGGTGTTGGTTGTGTAGCGCATGTATCTTACATGATACTGTCTGTAGGTTTCCAATGTGGTCTTGGTACACCAGTACACATTGCAATGTATGCATTTTGGGGACCTTTTCTGTTATGCATACACTGCCTGTAGAGAGGCCTGGCTGATGTTTCCTGTAGTACAATTGTCCCATATGATTATGCTAACACATGGGCAACACTTTTGCTAAGTCCAGGCAATTGCTGACATGGGTACTGCACAGCTAGTACTTGCTAGACATTCCTGCAACTCCCTCAGAGTTGTGGCATGTTACTAGGCAGCCTGCATAACCAATTTGCTACATGTGACATCATCTGTCTTGGATGGCCATCTGTTTATTTCCTACATAATTTCTGTCCCATACATCCTCACCACATACATGACTGTCTACACTGTTTGCCATGGTACATGCAATGGCGAGGTCTGGCTACATGTCCAACTCCTGTGTGCTACCTGTTGGGTATGGGGTCCATGTCATGGCATGTAAGATGTGTGCAAGGCACAGCTGCCTCTGTTGCAGGTAAATGGGCACATTTGATGGTCAAACGTCTTGGACAGCAGACCATTTCTTGGTGTGACATTGGGGTTGTGTACTTGCTGGAAGGTGCATTTCCATGACAAATGCATGTGGTCAGTACCTCAACAGCTGCTTACACTACATGTTATCTGGAGTGTGTGCACACATTTGCTTCCAGTGTTTGTGAAGGTATCTATTTCCTATATTTGCTGTCTTAACATACATTTCTATATTACACACTCATTGTTCATGTTAGGACCACATTGCAGGTTGTAATGGTTGTGGATTGCAGTATTGTGATAATGCCGTAGTGTAGATCTGTAACAGTTGCCAATGGAATACTGGTATATACACTGTTCTAGCACTGTATAAGGGTGATGTTTCACACATGTCCCTACTGTAGGCCATTTGACCCACCATTATGTTCATCTCTGTGCACACATTTTGCAATGACAGAATGTTAGTTATATTGCAGGGGTCTGACATACCCTTCAGATACATCATCATGGTGACCACTGTGATACAGTGCAGTTAACAGCAACAGCACGTGAACATGTATGGCATGCATTATGGGTAGGTGTGTTAAATGTGTGCATGGAATATACCATGGCCATAACATGACCGGTGTATTGGCAAACCTGAACAAACACCATACTCACCAGCTACAGGCTGCTGCCTTGGAGGTATACCAAAGGGACCTACATAAGTGTGTAAGAGATGTGATGTCAGTAGCCACAGGTGTGGCATTGATACAGGGTGGGTGCAGCATTACAGTACATCAAAAGTACAAGCCCACAATACTACAGATTATGCGCATCTGTTTATTACTACAGCAATAGACTATATATATGTTATCTCACATATGCATGATCTAACTGTACAGATGTGGATGGCCTTACCTGCATACTCAACTGCCATTGTGTGAGTAGCACCCACCTACACTATGCTCTCCACAAGGTGTTGTGTGTGGGGGTGTGCAGGTGCCCCAAGGCTGGCAAGGAGCTCCTCAACATGTGTCAGGGGGGCCAGGTGGTATGATCCCACCTGTTGCGAGCTGATCCCCCATGACTGCAGCAGCATACCAACGCGCATTGCGAAGTAGGTCTGTACAATGATGTTGGACCTGCTCATAACTGCAGTTATGAAGGCCTACATCATTTACCCTGTAGCCAAGATCATTCCACAAGGTGGGCCACTCCTGCTGCTCATTGGCTGTTCGGCCAAACATCACTTGGTTGTGCTGCACCAAGTGTGAGATGATGACATCATTCTTCTCTGCTGTATAAATGGGAAGCCTCTCCCTGGACATGTAGCCTGAAAGACATAAAGATGGAAATAGGTCTGAGGACCTCATACAGCAAGGTTATCATAGTTTTTAATACACATCTCTGCCTGCCCCCCACCATATCTGCAACAACAATCTGATAACACAACTCAATAGGTATGTCTACAGAATACCTATTATTGGGACATATATTGTATTGTACAACACTTTGTGCTATGTGATTGTAGTCATGTTCCCTGTGGGGACACTATCATTGGTGGCCTGTTACAGACAATGTCACCTGCATGCCATTGTAAGGGCCACTATGGTTCCCTATATGCATGTGGTCTGTTTGCTATGTGATTGCTGCACATCTGTTGTTTTATGTTATTGGGATATCCATGCATGCTGTTGGACATGATCCAGGATTCTGTGGACTATTACTACACACACACATCTTCTATAACAGTGACACAATAGCATATTTAGGGAACAGTTGCCAGAAGAACAACCTCTCCCACCTCATCTGGTCATGTTACCAGGCCACATCACATGTGGTACCCACCCTGGGGCCTCCTCATCTACTGCTCCTGCACTACATTCAGGTGGAACAACCTCAGGGGATGGTGTTCACCCCCCCCCCCGGGAGCACACACAGACATGATCCTGACACCCGAGGTCAGATCCAGGTTCTAGTGCATAGGGAGCTCCACAGAGACTTGGGGGATGTGCTACAGCACCTTGAGGCCCTCAGTACACACTTACAGGGTCCACATACTCCTCCTGCTAAGCCTCCAGCCCAGGCACCTTCAGGGCCATGAAGCTAATGTTGTGACTGACCATGGGTGGGGGCCTTGGTCCCATTGTTTCCATATGAGAGCTCACGGGGCTTCCACATCACAGATGACACTCCCCATCCAGGGTGTTTACTCACCACATGTGTCATATACCAACCCTGTAGGCTGTCTTCTCTATCTTCCAACCCAACCCACCTCCACACATATACCTGCTATCCTTCCCCAAATTCCCAATCCCACCTACACAAAAAAGGGCAATGTGTTCTCAACATGGGGTTCACACCCCACATAACTGTCCATTATACACACACTTACTGCTGCATATGTGTGAATTGATATGTGTGATGTTCCCTCACACATCTCATGCAGCACGTTCATGCAAAAGTAGGCGACATGTATTTATATACATATGTGTGTGTGTTTGCATAAATGTAGACATACATACACGAGCACACACACACACACACACACACACACACACATACACACACATATATATATGTGTGTGTGTGTGTGTGTGTGTGTGTGTGTGTGTGTGTGTGTGTGTGTGTATGTATATATATATATATATATATATATATATATATATATATATATATATATATATATATGTATATAGATACGATTCCACTTCTAACCATCGAAATCTCAAAACATCGAAGTTCTGATCATCGAGATCAGGACATCGAATTTTGAAACATCAAAGGTTGCAAGTGTAACCAAAAAAAAAAAAAGAAAAATAAATTGTAACAATTGTATACAGAGAGGGCTTCACCCCCCTGCACGCCCCCCACACACACCCCTACTTTAATATTCCAACTCTGAGACCGCACTACAGTGTAGTAATGGGGAAATCTCCCGTTTAGCGCTATATGCAGAAGCGCTAAATGGGCGATTTTCCATACCCTATCTGTAGTGCCATCCCACAGATTGCACATAGACACACACAGTATGCAGACCACCTTGGTGCCCTGCAAAAACACATTCTCCCACCTACACTTACCTTTTTCTTCCCCTTCAAACCTTTGATGTTTTAAAACTCGATGTTCTGGTCTCGATGATCTGAACTTCGATGTTTTAAACATTTGATGGTTTGAAGGGGAACCATATACACATATAGATGTCTGTATATCTGTAGACATACATGTGTATATATATATATATATATATATATATATATATATATATATATATATATATATATATATATATATATATATATATATATATATATATATATATATATATATATATATATATATATATATATATATATATATATATATATATATATATATATATATATATATATATATATATATATATATATATATATATATATATATATATATATATATATATATATATATATATATATATATATATATATATATATATATATATATATATATATATATATATATATATATATATATACATATATATATATATATATATATATATATATATATATATATATATATATATATATATATATATATATATATATATATATATATATATATATATATATATATATATATATATATATGTATATATGTATATATATATATATATATATATATATATATATATATATATATATATAGATATATATATATAGATAGATAGATATATATATAGGATGGATTCAGCCATTAGGTCCACACTCTCTTACTATCATTCCTGCACAACTGCACTGTTCTGCCTTGCTACAACACAGACAGGTGCCACATGTAGACATAGCCTAACATTAGGGTGTATATATAGGGACAGATTACAGGTAAGCCTATTACACACCTATGGCATTTCTGCATTCTACATTACACATTAACATGACTGTCCTGCAAGTGGTGGGCTCTGGAACCCACGTGTCCATCATAACGGCATTACTTCCGCCATCAGCTATTGGCCACACTAATATACATCTTGCATTACACAACACACAATTTGATGACTTACATCTTGGCAGCCAGTGCCGATCTGCACAGTTGTCAGGTATGGCCCACTGCCAACAGGGACAGACACTATTGTCCATAGCAGTTGTTCAGCTGGACATCATTACAACAACAACACCTGATGGCACATATAAATCATTCCACGTCATTTATCCCATTATTAGGTACCAAGTACTGCATTCAATTACAAGCATATATACTTCATATACCTGTTGTGGGAATGATGTCGCTTCTGGATAGTCTGCTGTGTGGATGGCTGGATGTGTTTTTTTTTTATTTTGTTTGTTGTATTTGCTTTTTTTTTCTCTTTTTTTTTTTGCTTTCACTCTCTCTCTATCTTGTTCTCTCTCCACTATATGGATTGAGCTGCTTTGAATAAATTGCAGCATGGATTTTGTAGGTGATGCGCATGATCACATGATGGCCTCTGCACCAATCACTGTCCACCACTTTCTATGTGCATGCAGCATGCTGTGTAGAACTTCCAATTACCACTGTCATGGCAACCCTCTACTATAAATCCTACATCATGTGGGTGTGGTCCCTATAACTTTCCTGTATGGAGAACATCCTTCCTGTGTGTGGGCAGCAGTGTTACAGACAGCAGGTAGCAATACCTCTTACAAGAGGGCTTGCAGACTCAGGCAAACTTCATATGTGTATAAGGTTCCAGACCTACAGACAATGTGAGTAGTGTTTTTATATGCATTATATAGCACCAGTGTTACAGGGTTTTTTGTGTATATACTACTTTAACATGGAATGCAGTCTGTCTGCATAGCTCTTAACTGTGGGCCTATCCACATGTTGGCCAGAGTGGTGCCTGTTATGGTTTGTCTGTCCACCACACAGGTCCTGTGTCAGATATATCACTGACATTGTGTGTGCTGAGTGCTATCAGTACATGGCTGCATCCATTTGTGTTTAACACCAGCATCTTTCTCAGTGTATAACAACACTATTTCACATATGGCCCTCTGTTCCGGCCTCTGTCCTCCACCTATATACCAGGCTTTGTCCATATGATATGCAGTAAGAGGTTGTTATGTAGTGGCCTGTGATTATGTCATGCTGCTTTTCCTGCCATCATTCCAGTGCTGTTGTGGTCCCCACACATATTGTGGGGTAGGGTCCATATATATGTGGGCTTAAGCTGTGCAAAACATGTGTACCCTTCTGCAGTCTAGAGGTCAGTGTATGTAACAGTGTTATATGCCCCTGTAAGTCATTCTATGGGGGGGTATGCACCATATATAACCTAGGCTGTTACAACATGTGAGTGATATCGGTAGTAAGCCGCCTTAAGGTATATAGCTGTACATTTACATACATTTCACCTTGGGAACATCGGTGGCCTAGTGCTTACTGTCATACAGACTGTTCTGTTTGTAAGTGTGATAGTGATGTTTTCAGTTAGGCATTATGTAACAGATACATCATTATTGTGGCAACTTAATTATTTTCCCCCTAGGGGTTGAGTACAGGGTGTAATTTGAGGCTGCTGAACTATACATCTGCATTACTTACTGTTGATTGATTGTCATACTCTGGCCCAGTCTTTCTTTACTGTTGTACTACTTGAAGGTCTTGGCCTGGACAGCAACATATGTTAAGCTTTTGGATTACTGGGTAAAATGATCTACTTGAGAGTTGCATTACTCAGTTAGTATGTATTTTAAAGACCTAACAGCTATATGACATGGCATATACAACTGTAATAGTACAAAAATAAACATGTCTTATGTATGCAAACCTGTGTGTGGTGTCATATCCTCTGACTTCTCTGTGGGTATATGTTTCATGCAACAATTGTCTTTTGTATTAGTGAATCATACACTGTCCATTTGAAAAGGTGGCAACTGTAAGGATACTGGCTATTCAATCTGCTGTTCACCCTCTAAATATGTATCTTCCTATACATATCTATGTGTGTGTATGTGTATTTACATATATATCTATATCTATGTGTGTATATATATATATATATATATATATATATATATATATATACATATATGTGTGTGTGTGTATATGTATCTTTGGAATGTTTATTGCTTCGACATTGTACATTTCCTATGGTAGCCAGACTGTACTGCATAATATGTTAATGATACCATCCTGACATCATACAGGTGGGATGGACGTCTTGTGGCCATGTTGTGTAGGGTCCTGGGTATGGGACTTGAAACAGTTGGTATTGTGTTGTAGGGCAGATCTGTTTGGCTGTGGGGGTGATATCAATACTTACAAGAGGTATTTTGCTTGGGCCCCCTCACCCCCATTAATGGTGCCTTTGGTCATATATCTATTTGTTATGTTCTCTTTTATATATATATATATATATATATATCTGTATGCATGTCTATCTTTTCACTGTTTTCTGTCTAAGTCTCTCGCAGTTGTACAATATGACCTATTGTGATTACAACAGTCATATACAGACATTCCTACACATTTTATTTATGTAGCACATTGTGGGTAACAGTGCTTAATACAACAGTACTGTTAAGAGATTGCAACAGTACATTACCATATGATACCAGAGTAAACACAAGCAGTCCAGCAGTTAGACCTTTATTGTCAGGCTGTTAACCTTTTATTTACATACAACCTATATGAGATACCTCCTGCCATATTGTCTGCTCCCTCCTTCTCTGTTTCAGGTCAGCATATTGATGCCTGACCTGTTCACCAGTTCAAGGGATGCCAGTGGCACTGGTGAGGTCACAGTCCCAGGCTTCTGTTTTAGATTGGGAACCCTGGTACTGGCCCTGTAGCAGTCTCTACTCATGGTCTTTAACAAGGAGTCCTGCCATGACTTTGGACTCCTGGATGCCCAAGATCTGCACCTGGAAGTGCACTCCTTCACCCAAACCAGTCATAGTGCCTACAGAAGGAAGTTGCAACCAGTTATGAGATGTATTCCCACCTCTGAGGTTTAAATAGGGCCAATTTACCACACTTTGCCCTGATCGAATGGTTTAGAATATACTAAACTAAGGTCAAACCTGCTTACCTAAGGCTGGCATTGCTTAAAGGGGTATACCAATGGCAAACTGATTTAGCTGGCCTACACATTGCTTACACCTAGTAAGCAGGAGTGTGCAATGCTTAATGTTGCTTATTTTTTAATTTGCACACTATTTGCTGTTTGGCATTGATTTATCATTCATTACATGTTATATGTGTGTTTGGTATCCATGACTCATGTGTACATACACTGTATGGGGTCCTTGTGTTTATTGGGGGATTTCAACACTTTATTACAATGATACCTCACATCTGGACTTAATGCAGTACACCAGTTCACATATTGATGTTATGTAGTAGGTTATACTACATAAAACTGTATATATATTCCTTTCATGTGTTAATTTTGATTTTCCTATAGTGAGGATCTGTTTGGTGATGCAATCTTTTGTACTGCTGTGATGGCTTACTGGTTAACTACTGTAACTATAGTGTACAGGGTCCTGGGTTCAAGACCTGCAAGGGCTGCTTATTTTGTTGTTGGGCAGAACAGCGGCTATTGGATACAGAGTGATTAAGGCCCTTTTAAGCAATTGTAAGTGGGTTTGCTTGGGTTTCCGCAACAGTAAGCAATATTAACTTCTGGTTAAATATGGTTACAGAGAGTTAGCTGCAATATTGCTTAACCTGTGTGCGCATTGTTTACTCCCGAGCAAACAGGCTTATACCCACTTACTACTGCTTAAAAGTGCTTACTCCCGCTTACCCCCACACTAATTTAGACAGAAATGTAACATGGTTCTTGGGAAGGTGTTGGATTTGGACACTGTATGGATTTATCATTCATTACACATTATATCTTTGATTTGCATCCCTTATTCATGTGTACATATACTGTATGGGGCACTTATGTTTATCTGTGGATTTTACAACATTATTACAATGCCACCTGACATTTGCATTTAATGCAGTACTCCATTTCACAAATATATGTTCTTTAGTAGGTGATACAAGAAAAAATATTGTTCATAAAGTGATTTGACATGGAAAATGGAATTTACTGGAGTGAGAATCGAACCAGGAATGATTGCTCGTAAGGCGAATGTTCTAACCACTACACTATTGCCGTACTGCTTCATTGGCATGTGTCTTGATATTTATCTTCTTGTGCCATTTATGATACAGTATGCGTAGCTAAGCAATGGGCAAACTTGCGCATCTACGGTTAAATTTGATCTGTTTGATAAAAAAAAAGTGTTTATATTATTATATTTTAAATATTGTTCTTATAAACTTGGGGTGTTGCTATGGTAACGGGATTTGTTTTTATGTACATTTTCTGATGGATTTGAAGTCTGACACTCGTATGTTTGCCATTATTTCAGACTTCCTTGATGAGATCATCCCAGTGATTTGGCAGGCTAAATGAGGGACAAGCCAGATGTATGTGCCACATATCTGGACATTCTGCATTGATCTATGCTGTTGGGGGTATGCAACCCCCTATGAGCAGTCTCGCTCATTGTAATTGCCAAATGGCAGTTTTTGACTGTGGGGCCATGCATATTGTGAGAGCTCTGCTCTCAGACACACCCCCTGCACTCGTCCATGCTCCATGTCTATTTAGGAGCTGAGGCAGCACACCTTCATTACTATGCATGGCGCGCTGCCGTGCTGCTCCTAAACAGTCGGTTCTGTGCAGGAATAAGCTAATCCTGCATGGAACCTTACTGAATCCCAGGGAATGTCATGAATTACAGTGGACATAAGAACCCAAAAGGACACAACAGTTCAAAGAACTCAGGAATAGTTGTGCTATTCTTAGAAGTAACTTCAACAAGTGACTTCTTTTATTCAAGCCGTAATAGCATTATGTATGTTAATAAATAGTTTTTTTCTGAAAGTTTAAATGGTAGTCATGCTAATTTATGATACCATTTAGATTACTTGTAGCATTTTGAGCCAGTACAGTAAGAGGGTAGTGAGACCAGCTATGTTATATGAGTTGGAGACAGTGGCATTGACAAAAAGGCAGGAGCTTGAGCTGGATGTGGCAGAGTTAAAGATGTTAAGATTTGCACTGGGTGTGACGAGGGTGGACAGGATTAGGAATAAGTATATTAGAGGGTCAGCCCAGGTTGGAAGGTTTGGAGACAAAGCCAGAGAGGCAAGTTTACATTGGTTTGGACATGTGCTGAGGATGGATGCTAAGTATATTGGGAAAAAGATGCTAAGGATGAAGCTACCAGGTAGCAGGAAAAGAGGAAGGCCTAAGATAAGGTTTATGGATGTAGTGAGAGTGGACATGCAGGTGGTTGGTGTGACAGAGCAAGATACAGAGGACAGGAAGAAATGGAAACAGGTGATCCGCTGTAGCGACCCCTAATGGGAACAGCCGAAAGAAGATGATGACAGTTACAGAAATCAAGAGGAAATGTATAATGAGATCATAAAGTTTTTGCGTAGCATTAATCTAGAGAACTAGTCTGAAATTCAAATGGCTCAATGGCTAGATGTAGACTAGTCAATCCAAACAAGGACCAGCCCAGTTATGATAAATAAATAAAGACAAGATGGTGTACTAATTATGATACATGTATCTTTTTCTTCTGTGCCATACAAAACCAATGTATTGTGTTGTTCAATAACCTTTCTAGCATTGGTCCAGGTTTTTATACTAAAGAAGGATCTTCAGTATCACATGCATTTTATTTCTTGTAATTTAAAGGGAGCACAGACAGATGTTGCCATCTACTTCTTCATTTCATTTCTACTGGAATACTGTCATAATTTGTAAAGTAAATACAGGCAGGAACTACAGAAAAAAAGCTGTTTATACACTCATGCTTTCCGCTATCTGTTCCACTTGCTCACTGTGGAGATTGATATGTTTACAATAGTATTTGCTAAAGCTCAAACAGTCCAAAAGCTATTGGATTGTTCTGAAGATCATGGAAAGTATGTCTCTCTCATTGTCTCTACTGTCAAGCTTATTAGAGAGAAGCTAAGGAAACCCAAGTCACAGAGAAAAGCATTCATCAATGTGGTTCATTTCAGAAATGAGCCTTTCTTTGAAAGAAATTAGGTAAGATTTGGGCAAAGCTTCATGGAGTGGATTAAAAGAATTGACTACTTCAGTTTCATCTGCTGGGAATTTGAAACCTCTGAAAGCAAGGCGGGAATCAACTTAATTGTTCATAGTGTAACTGGTGAACACACAGGTAATGATGTTCCTAAAAGGAAATGCAAATAATCTCTAAATTTCTACTTTTTATTCAGCAAACACTTAGCTTGCCATCAATGTTAATTACATTCGATGCATGTTTTCATGCTGAGTGTGAAAAACAAAGTCAGCCTGAATATGCATAAGACAAAGAATAATATTTCTTGATGTGCACATCGGAAATATTAGCACAGAGACTAGTTGTCTTTATTTATTTTATCTCTTATTGGAAAAGATAATTCCAACACCAGTAATAAAACAGTGCAGCTCACTTCTCTAGGTGACACCTGTGTGAGTCTGCAAAGTACTTTATGGTAGGGACTTTTAGTTTATAACTAGTGTGAGTTATAAAACGAATTCAAAGAAACTCATCCTTCAGCAGTATTTGCATATATAGTTCCTTTCTTAAATACATAAAATGAGTATTGCTGAGGCATTGCATGATAGCATCCCTCTCTTCTCTAACCATTATTTTTCAGTGGCAGAAATGTTCACTAAGTAATATAAATCATTGTGTTAAACACATTGGTATGATTTGTTATTGTATTCATATGTTCATTATTTTTGTTTCTTTCAGGAACTGCTTTTATAAAATGCTGTCTGGCTGAGAAATTGCAGAATAAGAATTTAAACCATTCAGTCACATAATATAAACTAGCCTAGTGAAGAAAATGGTTTGCATCTTTGATGCTGGGAACATTAGAGGATTAGAGGTCTGTAAATCATATTTCTATATCAGTTGCTAAAGTTCATTCACCTACAAATAAAAATATTGCAGCACACTCAACAATTTTTCTTAAAATAGTATTTTTGTTAAGCATAACAAAAGAAAAGTCAGCTAACTTTTCCCAAAATGGAAAAAGTGAAGTGACAGGTGAAAATCAAGGTAAAAGCAATGATTTTTAGGCTTGCAGTTCTTAAAAATCATCTCACAGTAAATCAGTCCAGAGTAAAATAAAAATATTTTACCAGTGTCACACACAATAGGCAGCTCAATATCTCTTTCACTAGTATTTCCACTCATGTAATATGTCTGTTGTCTGCTTGGCACTTCTAAAGCGCATCAAGTAAAACATATTTTACTGTCAAATTATCTAGTCAGGTAACCATGGATCTCAGTTACCAGGACATTCACTGGCCAAATTGAACTCCATCCAGGGCTCCCAAGCTTAGGCCTCAGTTTGTCTCTCCTTAAAAAAATGTATTTTCTCCACTAATTCAGAATTGCACTACTTTTGCCATTTTACATTCTCCAGATCAGAGAAAGATGCAAGAAAAAAAGCTGATAGCTGTTATCAGGACTGTGGATATCTACTTTAATGCAGAAAGTCTATAATCTTCTGTACCAGTATGTTCAGCCATGCAAAAGCTATTGTTCTCTCTATGCCATAAACTGCGCTTAATTTTACACTTAGTGCTGGTTTCATATATTTTCCCTATCTGTGTCTACACTTCCTGCCAGATCTGTAATTTCCAGAGTCAGCTGATGATCCACCCTTGTGAAGTGAAATAATTGTTGTAGTACAAAGCCTGATTTGAGCTATAGTTGAAAAGTGACTGAAGTGGTCCTGTTAAGTTATGTTTCAAGCTACTTTAGGAGGCATCCTTTAATATTGTTGGTGACCATTTTTGGCTTTAGTGAGTGCTTCTAGGACCTGCTGCCTGTTAATTGTAGGGGGTGTTATGATAGTATGTATTTCATGGTGTGAGGCATGTAAGCAGTAGGAGGGTGAAAGTTGAGCAGAATTTGTCAGCTAGCAAATTTGCTATTTCACTCTGCTCAGTGAAGGTGGCACCACTGACCACCATTACAGCACACTAGTGTATGATGCCTATGAGATTTTGGACACAGCTGAATAAGGCCTTGTGGTTGTTTTTAGCTTGTGAGGCTTTCTTGACCTCATAACTGGACTTGTGGGACTTTATTAATCCTCTTAGTTTCCTGTTCAGTTTAATTAGACAGCTCCTATCATAATGGAGTTGCTCATGATTTTTTCCCTTTTGTTGTATATCCTTTTAAGTTTATGATTCCACCAGTGTGGCTTGTTTTTTCAGTTTGTTTTGGGCTTACTTCTAGTATGTACAGCAGCCTTTATACAACTTATATGGTTGTACAGGGTCTCTGTGGATAGTTTCTCATAGGCTGCTGTGAACTTGGGGTTGGGAGAGGCTTTGAATTTTGACAAATTGTCTGTTAAGAGGATGTACCTTGCTTTGGAATAGTTCCTAGCTGTTACAAGGCTGCTGGAGTTATCAAATCAATTCTTATTTCAAAGAAGACAGCTTTGTGGTCTAACCTCACCAGTGAAGATGCCACACCAAGGGGGTGAGTTGTGGGTGGGGTGCAGCTCTCTCCCATTTTGGTGAATACCAGGCCCACTATGTTTGAACCTCTAGTGGGTGTGCACAATATCTGGTCAAGAATATTTATTTTAATGAAGCACAGGAAACATTTTGCTTGCAAGTGTGAGGCAGTGTATGGTTTCCAGTCTGTAGAGGTGTACTTAAAGTCTCCCATGAGTAGGATATTTGGTTTAATGATGAGTGTCTCCAGTAGGTCTTGATATGAGCTATAAGATACTAGAGACATAGCGTGTGACCTGCACCTTATTAGGATATGTTATGGGACTTTGCCTATGCTGATTTTTACATAGATAAATTCCAGGGCATCATCAAGTTTCACCAACCTAAAGTTATTTTTGTTGCTAATATAGATTGAGATTCCTCTAACTTTTGTCTCTGTGCAGCTGATGGTCTAACTGTGTGGACAGCACTGAACACTTGCACTGTTTCCGTTTGAACCTCCACTGATTAATATCTCCTCCTGTCCATCTTCTTGTTCGTATTGGACTGATAACAATGAACCAGTGTTTTTTGCCTCAGTCTTTCCGATCTTCTCAGTGAGGATACTCTAAAGGGTCTACTAAATTCAAATTATTTACATCTTCAGATGTATCAACATATTCATGGCTTGTCACAACCCCCTATCTAAAATCTCATCATTAAATCTAAAATTTCCCTTGTAATTGCTACCATTTTTAGGCTTAGGGTATCAACAATTTTGTTTATACTCCATAATGTCTCTATCCAATTTCTTACATTTTCATATAAAAATAAAGGCACGTTTTTCATCAACTTTCATCTTAATGTTAAAATATTTCACTTTCTCTTCCTCAACTGTAAACATAAGATCCAAAACCACCATCCTACTATGTCGATCTATTTCTTTAAATACCATTTCCATTTATCTTTCATTCTGTCTAGTGATGGCCTTCATTACTTCAAAATCACAATTATCAAAAATTTTCAATAATTCAATATGAAATTCAATACCTTCTTTAACATTATTGGGATATTTACAAGTATGTAAACATTTCAGTACAATACTTTTCTGTATACATTCTTTCAAATAACTGTTGTCCAGTCCCAAAGTTTTATATTTTAAAATAGAGTCATGTAGTTTGTGATAAGTATCCACCTCTTTGTTGTAAATACTTTGTTCGTATGTATTAGGATTCAAGGAAGAAGAGGAAACGTTAACCTTATCGGTTAACCAAGATCCCATTATTTCCTTCTCAATAAACCCTTGTCCTTCTAAGTTTTCATTGTTTACTCATACATTGTTATTAAAATTGTAATTACAGTCACCTTGGCTCTACATGCGGTGTCCATTCAATATAGCTGCCCATTCTGTTGTATTCTCTGTATTTTGAGTGAAGGAGATACATGGGAAATGGTTTATGCCATGGGAGCAATCTACACAGATTTTTCTGAATCCGCTCCTGGTGTATGTAAAACTTTTGGTTTCTGCAGACGTACATCTCTCAACTGTGTGGTTAACCCTTCTTGATTGGGAGGTATCCCAGAGTACGAGCCACAAATTAAGGCAGTAAAATCCATTAAACTGGAACACATTTGAGTCACTAAATTCACCAGCTGAGTCAATTGCCCAGCAAACTCACATGGTTCATAACTTCCTTGATGCATACTGGTCTCCTTGGTTATAGGAACCCACCAAAAACACACAACAAGGAGGACACAAGTGCTAGAAATACGTCCAAACCAAAAAAAAAAAAAAAGAAACACACTATAACTGAAAGGACCCGTAACCAAAATAATAGACTGAGAGACCTTTCAGAAGGTAAAAAACTTTATTAACACTTAATTATGTCACTGCATTTTCATCCCAATAAAAGGACTTCCTCAGATACAAACTACAATACTAATAGTTCCCTTAAATACTCCTAAACAGCGTACCATTAAAAACAATTAACCAACAGAAACCTGAAAGAGCTAATAAATACATATATCTGACCTTAAATCAAAAACATTTAAGTATACACATATTTTTAAATATTTATTAATAAAACAATGTAGAAGATAAATATATATATATATATATATATATATATATATATATATATATATATATATATAAAATATATGTATATATAAAATATACATAGGTGTACTGTCTACAAACTTTGTTCAGATTAATGAAGGTGACATCATGACATCTAGTGGAGGATTCTGTAAATTACAGTCAAATGTATGAATATATGCCTATATATACCAAAAATTCAAAATATCCTTAATGAAAACAAAAATTAAATCACTAAATATAAAATGTATAACATAAAATACCTTACCTATAAGACATATTATAACTTAGCTAATAATCAAATCAATAAACAACCTAATGATGCACATATTATTAGGGAAGTTATTAATAATAATTGGTCTAAGTTTGCCTCTTATTCAGATTTAGAAAGAATTTTTAAGGACTCTTTGAGATTTGTGTATAAAAAGGGTAGGAATATTAAAGAACTATTAGAAAACAATAGCACTTCAGAGAGAGGGGACACTAATAGTAATAATAATAAAAAAAAATAGGTACCTACAAATATGGAGCCTGCAATCAATGTTCCTTTATTATGAACACTAAGGGAGTATATGTGGTAGCTAGACATAGATCCATAGAGGCTGTGACTTACTCAAATTGTAATAGTAAGGGGTGGTTTATTTAGTCCTGAGTAAAAACTGTGATGCATTTTATATAGGGAAAACTATACAAAAATTAAAAAGAAGAATATATGAACATTCTAATGAAATTAATAATAGGGACATAAAAATGCACTTTATAAGCACACTTTGACTTGTATTAAGGGTAGTTTTTTTATTTTTTGCATTGGAAGTAGTAAATTAAGATCCAAAAAGGGGGACCATAGGAGATGAAAATAGAATATCGTTAACTTTATTGGCAGTTGGTATTGGAAGCTAATAATGCACCGGAGTTAAATGAAAATGACTCCATGGCCCCTGTTTTAAAATTAAGATCTGCTAGGTTATGACATGTGTTATAGGTAGGGTGTTTAATATTATACATTTTATATTTAGTGATTTAATTGTCATTTTAATTAAGGATATTTTGAAATATTTGGTATGTGTATGTATATATATATATATATATATATATATATATATATATATATATATATATATATATATATATATATATATATATATATATATATATCACACACACACACACACACACACACACACACACACACACACACACACACACACACACACATATATATATATATATAAACTATCTCCTCCAGCATAACCTTCTCACTCCCTCACAACATGGTTTCTGGCCTCACCACAGTACATCAACAGTGCTCCTCTCTTTCACACACACCGTATCTGAAGCGCGAGAAAACAAACAACTCATATCCTGTATCTTCCTTGACCTTTCCAAAGTTTTTGATACTGTCTCTCATTCCATTCTGCTTACAAAACTTGCTAAGCTCAACCTATCCACTACCTCTATTGATTGGTTTTCCATCTATCTCTCCAGTAGGCAGCCATCTGTTAGGTGGCGATCTTCCTACTCTCCCTATATCTCAATCCCAACTGGAGTTCCACAAGGCTCCATTTGGGGCCTCTACTGTTTAACATCTTCACAAATGAATTGTTTACATCTCGTACAAAATCTTCTCTCATCCAGTTCGAGGATGACTCAACAGTCATCTCCATCTCCAGCAATATCTCTGAAGTCCAGACCCTTTCCCAATAGCCCTTCCTAGCCACCGAAAAGTGGTTGTCTGATAATCTTCTAATTCTTAATCCTGAAAAGACCAAAGTGTTGCTTTTCCTTCCCCAAACTCTCTCTCACCATAAATCTACTTTTTACATTTCATCCTCTAACGACACAGTCATTAGACCTGAAATCCACACAAAACTCCAGGTATATATTAAAAGACTGAAGAGGTGTTTCATCAAACACCTCTTGGTCGACATATAAAGAGCGAATGCACTAAAGCATGAACACTCAAAACAGTGACTTCTTTCCCTGGAAAAGAAATTGTTTGTCCATCCCCGTGTGTTTGCCCCTTTCCTCACTGTGTGCGATCTCAGAGTTGGTATATTTAGTTAAGGGGTGTAGGGGCACATAAATATATATATATATATATAGGCATATATTCATACATTTGACTGTAATTTACAGATTCCTCCATGAGATGTCATGATGTCACCTTCATTAATCTGCATGAAGTTTGTAGACAGTACCAACTATCTATATTTTATATATACATATATTTCAAATATGTATATATATATTATCTTCTATATTGTTTTATGTATACATATTTTTAAAAATATGTATATACTTAAATATTTTTGATTTATGGCCAGATATATGGATTTATTAGCTCTTTTAGGTTTCTTTTGGATAATTGTTTTTAATGATCTTCTGTTTAGCAGTATTTAAGGGAAATATTAGTATTGTAGTTTGTATTTGAGGAAGTCCTTTTATTGGGATGAAAACGCAGTGACATAGTTAAGCATTAATAAAGTTTTTTACCTTCTGAAAGGTTGCTCGGAATATTATTTTGGTTATGGGTCCTTCCAGTGCTAGTACGTTTCCCTTTTTTTTGGATTAGACATCTTTCTAGCACTTGTGACCTCCTTGTAGTGTGTTTTTAGAATTTCAGAAAGTATTAGCTTAATGTCTCAATGAGGGCTGTGGCAGGCTCAAGGAACAGTGGAAAACAGCAGCAAAGTAAACAGAAAGGCACTGGACTGTAATTTTAAGCAGGTATATGCATCTATAAGTAGTAAGAAGTACTGAAGCACAACTCCTGGAGCAGATTTCAAAATACTGCCACTATTGTACATATACTACAGATGAAGGCACAAGACTATTTAGAAATTTACTGATAATGGTATAATAAATGACTAAATGAGGCTCAAATCTGGCAGTAGGTCACAGTCTTGCCACAATGTTGACTGAAGCTACAAGACTGATTGAGGCCCCATGCTGGGTTCAAAAGACAAATAGCTATATTTTGAATGTATTTCTACTTATGAAATAGAAGTGTAGTATAATGTATAAATAATGTTAAAATCTTAAGGTCCCAGAACAAACTAAAAAATGCAAACAGTTAACTTTTTGGGCTAAAACATTGACAAAAAAGGAGATACGTGCAAAAACATACCACTACACAGGTCATGATAAGTGCAATTTAAAATATTTAATTAGGATTTAAATAAAAAAATGTTTTCTTCCCTTTTGGTGAAAAGCTTAAGTCTCACACTTTGGGGCTTACACACCTCTCAGAGTCTTGAACAAAAGACCTGGGGTGGATTTAGCTCTCTGCTAAATATACCATATTTTCTAGACTGGGATCCAAACAAACAAAGCCAGTACTGGAACTCTAGTCTTATTGTTAAAATTTCAGAAATGTTTAGTGGAAAGTCATTAAAATTTCAGGAACTTTTAGCTTACAGTATCAGTGGGGACTGGGAAAGATTCAATGAATGGGGGGGGGACAGTAGCAAGGTAAACAGAAAGGCACTGTAATATAACTTTAAGCAGGTTCACACTACTATAAAAAGCACTCAAGTACAAATCTTGGAACATAATTCACCATACTGCTACTATTGCAATCTTGCCAGACTAAGGTATCAGACTACTTGGAAATTTACCAGTAAATCTGTAAAAATTACTAGATGACGCTTAAATCTGGCAGTAGATCACAGTTCTGCCACAACTTTGAATGATGCTGCAGGACTGATTGAGGCTCCACACTTGGTTAAAAATACAAAAGGCTACCTTTGACATGCAATTCTACTTATGGAAATAGAAATGCAGTATGATGTAAAAACAATGCTAAAATATTAAGGCCCAAAACAAATTAAAAATGCAAACAGATTTTTTTTTTGACTAAAGCATGGACAAACAGCATCACCACACAGGCCACTATAAAATATTTAATCAGGATTTAGATACAAGCTTTATTTCTTCTTTTCTTTTGTTGAAAAACTTGTATCTCACATTTTGGGGCTTTCCACATTTCTCAGAGTCTTGAACAAATGACCAACTGTTGGGGTAAAAAAAGGCAAAATTAATAATAATAATAATAATAATAATAATAATAATAATAACAACAATAACATTAATGATTTAAAGCACAATAATATCTTAGAAGAGGTGCTTGCATTCATCCTTCCATTAGTAACACTACTGTAGTTTCTGCATACTACATTTTGATGTTTGAGTGTATTGTATCTGAATTTTGTTCCATTGTTTTCTGCATGTAATGCACCTAAAATTGGTCTATTGTGACCTAGTTAAGGAAAACTATTTAATTGACTGACTGACTGACTAAGTAAATAATGAACAAAAATTCATTGACAAGGATTGTGGCCAAGTTCTGTTAACAAGCTAACTGCACTCCCCAGTCTTCATTTGCCTAATGCATGACTCTGAGCAAGTCACATAGCCAAGCAGTGCTGTAAGACAGAGTTTGAAAAAATGTATATGGAAACATGCTCTATCCCATTTAACAAATGCAAAATAAATATGTAAACACATAGATACATACATATACAAATAAACAAGCAAACAGACTGATTGATCCAATGTTCTTTGACACTGGAAAAGCAGGCCATCCAGGGTAGGAGTGAGAGTTGAACAAACTATGGATTGTTTGCTGTTAACTTTTTTTCTGGGATATAGGCTATTGTATCATGTTAAATTAATCCCTGTTCCCTCTAACCCACAAGGATCTATAATTTTTTATGGGTTTTATTTCCTTTGGATTTCCTTGTTTTGTTCTGATACTTTAATGATTCATTGTTTCAGGCTTCTTTTGAATTGTTGTTTATGTAGTTTTGGCTAGGGAACCATCTTTTTTTGGATGGTGTAACGTACAGGGCAGATGAAGCAGGTCATATATGATGTAAAGCTCTGTTTTGATACAAAGGTGCCAGGAAGGGCTCATAACAGAAATTTTAAAAATTATGGAAGACTTTCAGTGACTTTCTGGATATTAAGTGTTTCATTATCCCACACTAATTGACCTCCTGAGTAAAATGTTCTTCTGGCCCTCAGTGTGGCCAGACTAGTATGAAAAGAAGTACAAACCTAAGCCAGTAACTTCATGTAAAAGACAATACAAAAATGTAGCTGTTAATTTACAGATTGTTAGGAGAGACCAACAGGAAGAATGACTAGCAAGAAGATATTATTAGGAAGAGAGTTTATCCATCTTCCCTATACCTTTCTGAGTATGAAGCATTGTCCTCTCTGGAAAAGTTAAATTCACCAATGGTAAACTGGCTGATTTTTCTATAGGAAATCACAGTACCATCAGTGATCTATTTTATTTAAGAGATATCCATTTTCTTCATGCTGTTCCAGCTATGAAACTGGTACATGTAAGTTTGGGAGTGTGGAAAGTGCTGCCCTCACAAAGGGGAGGACTTGTATCTGCAAAAACAGTTGCATTTAACTTTTGTGTTAGGTTGAATCCCCAACCAATTGTGCTTGGTGAGTTACTTCCTTGCAATGCTGAAACTCAAGTCATAGTGGAAGCATTTGGCCATATTTCTATTTATTCACAACCTATAGTATAGTTAACCCCTTATAAAATGCCATTCTGGTTTGTAGCAACTGTTTCCCAAGGCAGTGTGTTTTGAATAACATCATATAACAGAGAATTCCAACAAAATACTGGATGAATTGATATTCTATAAATACTAAAGGCCAAAAAAGAAATGAAGGCCAATTTAAATGAATAACAGGTGGCTGGGATAACAAATTTGATACAAGCAGTTCACAATAAATACCTTCTGCTCAAACATCCCAGTACAAAACCTGCAGACAAAAGATCACAGTGTAAAAACCCAAATGATAATATATTGGACATATCTTCAAACAAATTTTTACACACAAAGCACATATTTCAATGTTTAGTAGATGCAAGTCACCAGCATAATTTGCAAACACCACAAAATGCACAGCAATATTAAAAGACAAAGTACAGGGCTTAGTTTTAGGGTTTGACTCTAGAAGACTCAATCAACTATAGTATGGTTTAAATTCTTTACTATTTTGGGACATCTTAGAGAGTTTACTAAATTATATAACATGCAGCTGGAGAAAGACTAATTTCTTCTCCTGAGAAAAATGTTTCAGTAACATAAAATACAAACTATTGTATGAATGCCTTAAGTAATCATTTTGCAACAGATATGCTAAATACAATTACAGTTTGATTAACTGAATGAAATTAGAGAGAAAAAAAAACAGTAAAGCAAGATTATCTAGCAAAGAGATGCCTACATATATCTTACTTTTAAACATGGAGACCTCGCAGAAACAAAGATTGCTTTATTTTAATGCTGGACCTAAGAAGGAAGTAAAGCTTTAACAGGCACTTGAGATTATATTTCCTAACAGAGCTTAACTACACATTTTGTGCAATGCTGCTTTGCTTAGCTGTTTTAAATGCTGCAATTTTAACTGCAATGTCATGTTTTATTTTTGTCATGAGATGTGGTGGATTATCTTTTGACAATTATTTAATGTACATGTTATTGTTGGAATGTATATCTACTTTTTATTGTGCTCACCCCTGAGTGTTGAGTAGTAGCTGAAAAGAGTCCATGGACTAGCCAACATATTTTCAAAAAAAAAAAAATTACATTAATAAGAGGGAATAGTCCAGAAAACCTAGGGCATTTTATTTTTCAGTAGTATCTGCTTCTTTATTGCAAAAGGGTCATAGCCATAAGTAACATAAGCTAATAGTCCCATGTGAAATATTGACTAATAGTTACTAAATTAGTAAAATAATCACTGCTGCAACTGCTAAAGCTGCCAATGGAAACAAAACAAACTGCCAGGAAAACCTTCAGCAGACCACCATGGTACCACGATCCAACTGTTAAAACCAGAAATTTATTAGATAAAACTGTAAAATGCAGGAATAAAAATCAGTCCGATAAGCACCTTCGGCTAGTATAACCTTCTTCAGATCATGTGTGAGTCCTGCTACAGATTCTATTTAAAACCCAGATACTCAATCACAAATGTAGGGTGGACTTCATATGCAAATGTGAGTTCATAGTCTTAGTATTGACTGGAAACATAGCGGCCAACTGCAGTCTTCGAAATTAGTCGGCAGCCAGTAACAAAACATACAGTGGTAACTTTCCTATTGGATAAGCTTCTTGGTTTTAACCAATTGTTTTCTTAAACATCTATCCCTGTGGTGATAGGTTGCTATAGGTCTCATTGAGTCCAATCATCCTCTTGTGGCTCATTGCTATGACAACAGAGAGTGTATATGACAATTAGTAGTAGCAGAGACAGCAAATATGGCTGCTAGAAGCTTTATAGCAGCAATAAATAAGAAACAATGTATCATGATGAATGAACTTTCTATGCTACACAGCCTCGTCAGGGCCCAATCCTCAGTTTCCTTACTTTTAAGATAGGTCTTAATGGGACTACACTATTAAGGCCTGGAGGACAATGTGCTCTTAAGTTAATAATCCAGTCGATTTTTTTAATTTCTGTCCGATTCTTTGTATCACCTTCTCTTGGGCTGTGTTGAATGCATTCCAGGACTTTAAATTTAAACACTTGTGTTGAATTATGAAAAGTGTGCATAGCAAGTGCATTGTTTAAATCAGCATTCCTTATATCTCTCTTATGAAGTAGAATCTGATCCTTGAGGATCCTTACATGAGTGGATGGATCGTGCTATCCCCAACAGAATCAAGATGCTATCCTCCAAAAAAGGAAGCCAATCTGGTGGTCCCCTGCCATAGACAAACTCTACAACAGAAGAAAGAAACTGTTGCAAAAAATAATAAAATCCCATGATTAGAGGAACTCCCTGGTCAGCCTCAATAAGAAGCTGAGATCCCTCATAAAATCCTCCAACGCTAGTTATGAAAACAATATCGCCACTGATTCTAAAGACAACCATAAAGCATTCTATAGCTATGCCAAGAATCTCAATGGCAACACTCAGATCTGCTCTGAGTTACAGCACAATGGCACTAAATATACAGAACCGACTGATATTGCCAACATCCTGGCAGATAGGTTCAGTGCTAACTTTACTCCCCTCTCACCCCCTAAAAGGCCCATCGCTATACCAAAAGAATGCAAAATTCCTGTAATCACAGCTGCACAGGTAAAAAACACACTCTCTAAAGCCGAAAACACAGCATCCATGGGACCTGACAACATCCCAGGCTGCATTCTACATGAACTACAGAATGAACTGGCACTCCACCTATGCACCATGTTCAATCATAGCCCCACCTCAGGCTTTGTGCCCACTGAATGGCACACAGTGACGGTTATTCCACTTCACAAAGGGGAAGCCACCACAAACCCTGGGAACCACTGCCCCATTAGCCTAATGAGCATGGTCTGCAAGGCCATGGAACTTTTCATCATGGAACTTATAAACAAAGACACTGGTAATCTCCAGACTCTGGACCCCACCCAGTTCGGGTTAGTAAAAGGCAGATCATGTCTCCTAAACCTGATAGACTTCTTTGAAGCAGTCACCAAAGCCGTAAGCAAGGGTAAGGTGGTTCACACAGCCTATCTAGATCTTGCCAAGGCTTTTGACACCATCCTCCACTCTGGAATTATAGATAAACTCACTAAACTAGGTATAAATCCCTATGTCACAAGATGGGTTGCCAACTGGCTCACTGACAGAACCCACACTGTGAAAGTAGCAGACTCCAAATCTGACTTCAGACCAGTGACAAGTGGAGTACCACAGGGTTCAGTCCTGGGTCCTCTCCTGTTTAGTATCTACATTTCTGAAGTACAGGCTAACACAGAAGGTCTTTGGCTAATAAAGTTCACAGATTACTGCAAACTAGGAGCCATAATCAAAACTCCTAATGATGTGGACATCCTACAAAAGGACCTCACTGAGATAGATGCCTGGTGTCAAACCATGGCCTCAAGCTGAATGCCAAAAAGTGCATTGTCATCCCCTTTGGTAAAAGCTCTGTACCCATGCGCTACCACATAGGTGGTAGTCTAACATTGAAAGTGTGATAAGAGACCTTGGGATACAGATGGACAGTAGTCTCTCCTTTGATAATCACATCGCCACAGTAGCCAGGAAATCCTTCTACGTGGCACACCTCATCACAAAAAGTTTCTCATCCAGGAAAAAAGAGGTCATTGTTCCCCCCTACACATTACTCATTAGACCCATTATAGAGTACAACGCCCCTTTTGGTATGTACCTCATAAGGCATCTACAACTGGAAAGGCCACAGAAATATCTCACAAAGAGGATTATCAGCCTCAAACAGATGCCCTACACAGACCGTCTCAAAAAACTCCAGCTTTACTCCGTCACATATCACCTACTCAGAGGCAATCTCTGCCTAACATACAAAGCTATGTCAAACCCAGAGTTGTTGGACAAGCTCCACCTAAAGAAATCCCTCTGAGCTGCACGCTCTAGGGACTTAAATCTTGTCACCACAATAAACAGAACATGCTAGAGGGATAGATTCCTGTCCCAGAGACTTCCCTTACTCTGGAACAAACTACCTATCAATATCAAACAAAGCTCCTCATTTGCACTCTTCAAGAAAAATATTTATGATTGGATGGGAAATAGGGAATTCACCCCAGGGATCACCTCTGTGGCTCTGCTTGGCAGGGGCACAGGAAAATAATTTTATTGGGTGGCGAAAGCCAGGGTACCTTCTTGACTAGGCTTATATAGGCCCTAGGGCCTAGTACCTACCTATGAACCTATTTGTGTTTCGGACTTCATATCCTTCAGAAAATGAATCCCAATGCAAAACCTGTTATTCTAACAACTTTGTAAGTTTATAAAAGCATTTTTTTAAATGTGTCCTTATTTTTGGGCATTTGTCTCTCATTATTTTTGCCTTTATCCAGATTTTTTGTGCTAAGAGGTGGAGAAGCATGGACATCTGTGTCTTTATGGAGCTGGTCTAAACTGCTGCTGTTTTGAAGTTATTTAAGCTTTTATGGCCCTATAGATCAGTGGAGAGGTTGTTCCAAATGTTAGAACCAAATCTTGAAAATGCTCTTTCACTAAACATTGTTTTAAATGGGGGTCTGTTAAGGGATAAGAGATCAAGTTATGCATTTCTAATGGGGAAGTTAGGTTTTCTAATGGAAAGGAGTCTTTTTAATAGGGGGTAGTATCCTTCATGCAAAGTGTGCTATATAAGAGAGATAAGTAGGTGGATTTTCAGTTACTGACATCCAGTTTACATTTTGTAGGCAGTGATATGTGTGGTGTTGACTGGAAACATAATAAGTTTACAGATTTTGTTTAATTTGGTCTAAACTGTTTTAGTATTGTAGGAAGAAAGAAAGGTCAGCAGAGGAAGATCATATACAAATTTGGGGAGTAGAACATTTTAGCTATGAAGTCTGGTGTGTGGTTAGAGAAGGTGTGAGATTTTATAACATAACTTATGTTGGTAGAGGACTTTGTGAATGATGATCTCAGTATGATTAGAGAGTTAGTAATTGGTTGAGAAGAAGGCCACATTTATTTTCTTTGACTGCAGGTATAGTATGTGTCGCTCTCCCACTCTTGTTACAATAGAAGAGTCTTTGTAGGTTCTGTTCAAGCAGCTTTATTATATACAAACACATCATGATAGAAGTTTACTGACTTTAACTTAACTGTTATAAAAACTAGCTATTGGAATTATACATGCTCACTCTCTGGCTGCACTCTTAAAATGGCACTGGGTATAGCACATGCCTGCTATTTATATTTGCACATTTAGTCCTTGATATGCTTCTTAAAGATACAGCACATACACTCTGTTCTACATCCTCCCTATTTGAGAAATAGATCTTGCAATGCTATGAATCACATTTGGCATTCAGATAATGCAAATAGTTCTTTGCCATGCAATTATACAGAGCTAGGTACATATATACAGTTATGTCCATGTCGCTGCTTATTTCACAGTGTGCCTGGAAATATGACCAAATCATGTGACATAAAATTGAGAATTATATTTAGCAACTGAAACTGTCTCTACAGAATGTTCAACCTTGGGAATATCTGGAACATCCTCAGGAATGAAGTAAAGGTTAAGACACATTCTGGAATGGGAACAATGTCTGATTTTCTCTGAGATCTAGAGTTTTATCACAGGAACAATGCTATGATAATGATTCTGGTACAGGAAGAAGACGTCTGTGATTTCTCCTGTACTCCACAGCCTCAGATTCTACAAAATAGGATTTCAGCTTGGCACATATATCTGTAACTTGACCAATCTGGTCGAAACCTTTTGCCATTTGTATCCTCACTGTCTCTCCATCTTTCAATGGATGAAGAAATCTTCTCCGTTTATCATAACTGGACATCTGGATAGAACGCAGATTGATTCATTGGGCTTTGATGGTTCTGTTGTTCTTAGATGTAGGTCTCAGTAAACTGGAACTGATAGGCAGTGTTGTTCTGGTTTGCCTGGATAGAAGTCATTGAGCAGGCAAGCCAAGTATCTCATCACGGGGTATGTTTCTAAGATTAAGTAAATTCAAAAAGACATCAGTATTATCATGCTTTGACCTTTCAAGTAATTGCTTTGCATGCTGGACTGCACATTCAGCTAGTCCATTTGATTGTGGATATTCAGGACTGCTAGTAATTGGACTGCTAGTGCAAGTACTAGTAATAGTAGCACTAATAGTAATCGTAATAGTACTAGTAGTAGTAAGTACTAACAGGACAGTACTTAGTACTGCTAGTGCTTGGAAGGTGCAGTGGTGCAGCAGTAGCATTGTCACCTCATAGCAAGAGGTTCTCCAGTTCGATTCTCGGCTGGTGTGCCTTCTGTGTGAAGTCTGGATATCCTCCCTGTGTTCTTGTGGGTTTCCTCTGGGTGCTCCAGTGTCCTCCCACATTCAAAGACATGCATCGGGAACATTTCTCCCCAGGCCTCTACTGAAAATTGACTACATTCCAAGTCAGACTTTTCCAGTTAACAAGTGTTAAATAAATAGTAACATGTACAAAGTCCCATTCTCTTGCAAATTTCTGAAATAACTGACTAGTAAATTGAGTACCATTGTCAGAAATAACTTTGTGTGTAGTATCATGGACTGAGAAATGATGTTTCAACTTAGTAATAACAGTAGTGGATGTTAGATTATATAGTAGATCAATCTCAAACCAGTTCGAATAAGCATCTACCAATACTAAGTAATGTTGATTGTCCCACTTGAAGATATCAGTGGCTACTGTTGACCAAGGGAGTTCTGGAACTTGACTTAGCTGAACTGGTTCTCTTTGCAAATGTGGTTTAGTACTGTTGCATACTGAACAAGAAGAAAGTACTTTATCTATGTCTTTTAGTAATGAACGCCAAAATACTAGTTCTCTTGCCCTTCTCTTACTAGACGTGCAAACTGGCTGACCACGTTGCAAAATCTGGATATATTCATCCTGTAAGGAAGCAGGAGCAGCAATTTTGGGACCTTTGAAATACCATGTTCCATCAACATTTCACCTCTGTAGGGAAAATAGGTTTGCACTTCAGGTGGTATACTAGATTGCTTTGATGGCCATCCAGCATTAATGTAGATGGTTGAGCTTTTGCAAAATTGGATCAGTCTTTGTGTGATCTCTCAACTCATCAAGTCTAGTGGTAGAGAAATTATGCACTGCAATCACATCAAAGTCAAAATTCTCTCTGTCAAGCTGTTCTTTTGTAGTTCTGGGTGATATGGATAAGGTATCAGACAGATAAAGTAGTTTGCCTTTGGTATAGACCATTTTGAAGCTGTACTTTGAACATGCAAATACTATTTGAGCGTATTGAATTTCTGTTTGGGTAAGTATTCTAGATGCATAGGCTACTGGTCTGCCCTCTTGTAGAATAACTGTCCCAAGAACAAATTGTGAAGCATCACAGGAAATAGTGACTAGTGTACTGACATCATAGTATCTTAGTGTAGATGAGGCAGCAATTTTCTGCCTATGGTCTTCAAATGCCATCTGGTGTTGTTATAACCAAGACCACTTAACATTTTTACACATCAGCTCTCTTAAGGGTGCTGTCAGCTCACTGAAGTCTGGTAAGAGCTTGCCCAAATAGTTGACCATGCCTAGGAAATGCTGTAGAGCTTGAATGTTATCTGGTGCTGACATCTCAAGAATGGCTGCTTGCTTGGTCGGGTCTGGTCTCAAGCCAGTACTGATAAATAAATGTTCTACATATGTAACTTCTGGTAATCTGAATTTACTCAGATCTCTTGGGTCAACACATACTTCAGAGCACTGAGTTTTAAGTTTACTTCACGTGCTCTCTCTAGAACTCTCTTTAGGTTTTTGTCATGCTCTGCTTCACCACTGCCTCTAACTAATAAATCATCTACTATTATGGCACAAAGGTAACCTGAAAAAAAATGCTCCATTGCATGCTGGAAGACTTCACTTGCAGAATTTATTCCAAATAGCATCCTTAGGAATCTGTATCTGCCAAATGGGGTAATGAAAGTAGTTAGTAATGCAGATTTGCGATCAAGAATCACTTACCAAAATGAACTTTTTGCATCCAAAACAGAAAAAAACAGTGGCATTTGGTATCAGAGCTGTGACAACTTCAACTGTACGCATTGGATGATGCGGTCTCTTTAATGCTTTACTCAGATCTCTTGGGTCAACACATATTCTGATTTCATGTGAAACTTTTTTGTCAGCTGCTACCACGGACGACACCCATTCAGTTGGTTTTGTAACTGGATAAATTACACCTTCCTGTACCATCTTATCCAACTAAGTATTGATTTTATCCTGCATAGCTATTAGAACGTTTCTTGGTGGTCTGACTACTGGAGTGACCTCTGGGTCTAACTTCATGGAATACACAACTGGAAATTTGCCTAACTTGTCAGTGAAAACATCAGCACACTCTGAGAAAATGGCTTCAGAAAATTTGGATTAGGATATGCACTTACACGATAAACTTCTTTGGTAAAAGAAAGCAGATTCATTCTCAAACTGTCTTTGAGACCTAATAGTGACTGCATAGATCTTAGAAAAACATATAATAAGAAGTTGTAACAATTCATAGCCAAATAACATGAAAGCATAACTGATCCTTTGGTCTGAATTTCTTCACCTCCATAAGCAACATGTTTCGCACTACCGGCCACATTAAGTTGTTCATTACTTCTCACTTTAGCAAATGTGTCTGCTGATACAACATTACACTTTGAACTAGTGTCTTCTTTAAGCTCTGTTGATTTACCATTGATCTGGACAGTACAAAACACTTTGCTCTTTGCCAATAAATTTACTGCATCGACTCTTTCATCAATTACTGATATACCATCTAGATAGAAAGTAGGGTTGCAGTCTACTTGATAAATTTGCTTTTTTGTGTGACACATCTTTACAACTGTGTGGGGTTTACTCAATTTGCAAAACTTTTGAAAAATGGTTCAATTTTTTACACTTGTGACATTGCTGACCAAATGCTAAGCATTTCTCTCTTTTAGACTCATGATTGACACCACAATTGCAACAGTTAAAAATAAGGCTGGACCTGGGTTTTACTGACTCACACTTGTACTGCACTGAGCATGTTCCTTTCTTAGAACTTACTGGAAAACTATGTGATTTCTCTGGTGAAGCAGCAGGGGTTATGGCTGCCATGTGCTTAGGCCTACTTCTGTTTTCTATGTGTTGCATGCTATCTATATTTGTTCTGGAGCCTGCTGAAACCATGCTCTTGTCACTTGCAAGCATACTGTAACTTCATGGATTTGACAAATCTCCATGGCTTTACTCAACATTAAATCACTGTCATGAAGCAAAATCTTTCTCACAGCAGCACTATTAATACCATATATGAGCCTGTCTTTTATTACCTCATTTTTTAAGTCACCAAACAGACACGTTTTGACATTGTTTCTCAGGTCAGTAATATAAGCTGCAAAAGTTTCCCCTGGTTTCCGATCCTTTGTGTAAAACAAATGCCTCTCTAATGCAATATTTATCTGGGGATTACACATATCCTTGAATCTGTGCTTCAAAAACTCTGGGTTTTTCCTTGATTCAGCCTGTACAACAATATGATGATTTTCACCTTCTACCTCATATACAACTGGTGCATACACAAATGAACACTCTCTTTCAATAGCCTCTGACCCAGCTAGGTTTAGCAAAATGAATGCCCTGGTGCAAGCATCTTTGTCTGACTAAGCTGTTTGTATAAAAATATCATACTCTTGCTCAAATATTCTCCAATTCTCTGCAATATTCTCATCAAATACAAGTGATTAGGGCTTTCAAAATCCATCTTCCATATTAACACATGCCAGTGAATGTTTTTGCAAATATGCACAAAAACATCCACATATGCCAGAAATTTATGCCAGTATTCATAACTTTTCCCAATAGCACAACGAGCCTATGTATAACTGAACTTTGTGAAATAAGTCTCTTGAGCACTGTAATATTCTTGAAATTACTGCACTGCAAGAAATCACCCCTTATCAATTTAAGAAACATTTCAAATAACTGCACGATGTGAATGAACTGGGTAGAAGAAGATTAGAGTCAGAAACATTTCGAAGTAATTGCACTTTGTGAATAAATAGAACACAGCACACTGAAATTTCTCCAAAATGGCAGTACCTTGCTAGATAATTTTTTTACAGTGCAAGAAACACTCTGTTATGTTGGCACTTTACGAATAGACACATCCAGCACAAGAAACTTTTCAAAATGACTATACTTTGACTATACTTCACAAAATAGTTGCATTTTGCATAAATATAAACTCTTCAAAATACATGCACAGTAATAATCACACACTGTAAGCACTTTTACACACTTTGAGATACTTTGAATAACTCTAGTTATGCTCTTGATACAATACAATGTCATGGTTATGGAAAAACACAGCACTTTGCCAAAAAATTCAGTTGCATGACTTTATTTATGCTTAATGTGCCTTTTTTTACCCTTATTATATTTGTTTTGCTCATTTAATCTCTTTTCATGCCCATTATACTTTTCTTGTACTCGTTTTACTCTAAACATGCCCGTTTTATCTCAAATACACTTGTTTTGCTTTAAAAACACTCCTTTTGCTTTTCTAATAATTGTTTCATCAAATATCTTAATCTCAAACATTTCCCTTAGTTAATAAATCTTTTGTGCCTCCCACTTGTTTAATAATGTGGTTTGTTCTCTTGTAATGCTCTGTTTTATCTTTTTTATAAAACAAGCTGTTCGTGCAAGTTGTCATTACATTTTGTTCTTTTCTGGCTCTTTTTTCATGCTTGTTTCTTAGTTTACCTTCACTGTCATCTCTGCACCTCACGGCATCAAATATCAATCTCTGGACTCCTGGTTCTGACACCATGTCACTCTCCTACTCTGGATACAGTAGAAGAGTCTTTGTGGGTTTTGTTCAATCAGTTTTATTATATGCAAACACATCATGATAGAAGTTTACTGACTTGAACTTAGGTAACTTTTATACAAACTAGCAATTGCAATCATGCATGCTCACTCTCTGGCTGCACTCTCAAAATGGCACTGGGTATAGCACGTGCCTGCTATTTATCTGTGCACGTTCAGTCCTTGATATTCTTCGTAAAGATACAGCACATACAGTCTGTTCTACTGTATGGTATTATGTGTGTGTGTCTATAACTTAAAATAAGGGTATTTGTGAGAATTTGTTGGGGGGTGAGAAAGACATTACATTTTTATGGTCAATTACCAGCTTGTTAGATATGGCACAGTGACAGAGTTTGATGAAAGATTGTTGTAACTGGGGTTTTAAAGTATGAGGGCATTTGTTTGCTTGAAGCAAAAGAATGCCATCTTTGTAGAGTACAAGGTTTAGCAAGGGAAGGCTATCTGCAAGGACATTCAGGAACAAGGGTTCTTATGAAACACCTGTAGTGAAAGTCCTAACAGTGGACAGTGTGTTATTCAAGCTTCTTGTAAAGTTCAGTCTTCCAGATAATACTGGGATCATTTAACTGTATTTTGACCAAAGTTAAATCTGATAAGCTTGTTGAAACAAAGACTATGGTTGACTATTTCAAAAGCTATGGTCATATCCATGAAAATGTCAGTAGTGATTGGCCTTCATTCATGTTACAGTAGATAAAGACAGTGATTGTGAGTAAGGCTGTTGTGATGCCCAAAGGCATTCCTAAAGCCATTAGCTTGTCAAATACTTGTCAGATAAGAGTTGGTAGCTGTTAATATGTTTGAGAATTTGTCTGTAGAAAAGTATTTATAATACTTTGGTCAGTGAACAGAGGATAGAAACAGGGAGTCAGTCTTTGTGTGATTGTGGAGTGGATACTTTAGGAAGGGGCTAATTAATTATAGCATGTTTAAATGCAGGTGGCAGTATGCCAGTAGTGAGTGCTAAATGTACATGAGGGTTTTAGCAATATAGCTTGGTGTTTTATTAAGAAAATGGGGGGTAGTTGGCATGTTTATGGGAGAACTATTTAAGCCAATTAAGTAAGATTTTTGTTTCTTTTCTGTTGATTTCTCTAAAGTGGAAAGTAACATTGAATTCAGCTAGGAGGTAAAGGGAAGAATCAATATAATTGCTTGGTAACAATTGTTGGCTATTGCTGGTATGTTTTTTGTGATTTTGTTGATGGAGAAAAGAAGGAAAGTTTTAAATTGTCTGCTCAGTTAATGCTGTTGCTATGATTGTTCAAATTTTGGGTTCGCACATTGTTATGTGCATTACTAGTAACATATCTGATTTGTTTCCAGAATTGTTTGGGATTAGAGATAGCTGATAACTGATTATCACGAAGGAAGTTGGCTTCTGTAGATTTTGTTCCCATTCTAGTTTGTTTTCATAGGTCAAGATACTTTTGGTGGAGGTTTATGTCAGCTAGAATTTGTTTCCAAGATTTTTATGCTAAGTCATTTTGTTTCATAAGATTCCTAATGTCCTGTGATATGCAAGGACATATATGTCCCCTTAGTCTTCTGTGTATATAAGTGAACAGGTTATTTTGAATGGCAGAGAGAGTATTTAGGAAGAAACTAGAGTGCTGTTGAATCAATGATAAGATACAAGGGAAACCAGTCAATGAGGGCAAGTTGCCGTTGTAGTGTGGGAAGTAGGTGATTATGAATTGTATATCCTTGGATGATTTCAGTTGGTAGTTCAGGTGCTTTGAAGGACCAAGCTGCAAGAACTGGGCAGTGGTAACTGATGGAATTGGATAGTGTTGCTATATTTGTACAACAGGGTGCTATATTTATGATTATTTGCTCAAGGGAGAGTGGGTATGTATTTGCAGACTGGGACAAATAAATTGTTAACTGATCTAAGCTGTAAGAGGCAAGTGTTTTGTCATGTCTCAGTGTGCCACATTGTATCTACTATACATAAAAAAAACAGTTTATAATCCATATATATATATATATCTATATATATATATATATATATATATATATATATATATATATATATATATATATATATATATATATATATATATATATATATATATACTTCAACATACCAAAAAAACATTGAAGATTAGAAAAGCTCCTTCAAAAATGCAGACACTATCTCAGAAAGATACTTCAAAGATTGGGTGACATTCATTCCAGTCCAGGCCCTACTACACATGCAATTTGCAGCACCCACTTACCACTACCAGTTAGCTACAATTTTTATAACAACACCCCCTTTAGGCACAACAACCCAGAAATAGCTTGTGTGAACACTTGTAGTATAAAGAAGAAAAGGTCTCTCTAGAAGCTTTGATTTTCAATGAAAAGCCATATACATACATACATACATATATATATATATATATATATATATATATATATATATATATATATATATATATATATATATATTCTGGCTATTACTGAATCCCAGCTGCCCCATCTCTGGAATAGAGTCCCCATACACATCAGACAAAGTACATTGCTGGCCCTCTTCAAGCTCAACCTTGATGAGTGGATGGGTAACCATAAATTTGTCTTAGGGGTTCCACCTGTGTCCTTCACTGACAGGGGTGTCAGGTGCTAATTGAGGTTTCTTTTTGGGGGATAAACTCTTGGCTAGGCTTGTATGGGCCCCAGAGTCATTAGCCTGGTAGTCTCCTATGATCCTATGATCCTATAACAGGTGCCCTTCTATTTTCATATAGTCAAACTGTACTATGCTCTATGACAATAGAGCAAGAGCAAAAATGGTGGATGTGTCATGCTACTAGTCAAAAATAACTCCAGTTGGATCTGATGTCCTTATCTAATCCATATGTAACAGATGATAAATCCCCAAACTGGATACTAGCCAATATCACCTTAGGTAAACATATTGTTGTCAATATTGCAGTTGTATGCATTCCACTCCCATCATCACTCTCCATTACAAAGAGTAATATTTCAGAAATGTTTTCCTTAAAATTTTTTGTTGTAAGACTTCTGGCATTGAACAGAGGTACACTGATGTGATCTTTTTTGGATTTGACATGTCAGTCATGTAGGATGCCCATCAGCTGGACTCTGCTTAAAAAAACACTATGGTGGCAAAAAAGACTTGATCCAGTACACTGAAGCTTTAGAATGAGAGGGGCAAGCTTTCCTTGGCACATAATGTAGGACTGTCAAGGTCTTTGTCCCATGCTGACACATACAGGATCCCTTTGAATAACGCCAAGTATTTAGCCAATCGTTGAAGCCAATTATATTTTCTTTGACATATGCATCATTTTATGAGACACAATTCCACTTAGGACCAGAGTCTTGCCTGCTTGTATGACATGCATAGAGAGATCTGACATGTCTCACTGCATCTCTCTCACACCTAGTCAATTACTGCCATATGAACTAACACCATATCATATTTCTAATTTTAGGTCGAAGGGCTGTAAGGGCCGTTGAGATTTCAGAAACCTTGGCACCTGAGAAACATCTCACTTTCACATTGTCTTTGTGCAGTCTGGTGAGAGGAGAATCATTGTGTCTAAATATGGAGTCACTGATCACCATAATATTTTTATTTGTGGTATGGCAGATTTTGTGATTAAATTCTTGGCAAATTTCTTTAAGTCTGCAAGAAGGTGGTGTGCTGATAGAGTTGTGCAGAAATCTGTTTTTCATGGATCTAGAAGACTTTGGCAAAGATTTCGTTACAGCCTCATTGTAAAACATTTTTTACAGTGGAATGGTATAGGACATTGTAGAAGTTTGTGTCACTCACAGTCTGTGCCTTTTATCCTACATGGTAATTAAATACCTGTGTCTCTCACAGACAGAATGTATTGTACTAAGAGTTTATTTTCTCTGAGCATCAGTCACTTGCTGCATTGCTTGAGGATATCAAATATTATAAAGCTGGTAAAAAAATTATGATAATTTAATTTTTATTTCTCTGGCTTACATATTTAGTAAGGCGTACTTGCAGTTGATTTCTAGATGGTTACTTCTTCACTATTTCAGCTAAATGAAACTCTTAAATCAGCTTTGCAATATTTCAGCTTAAAAGAGGTTTTCAGTTAAATTGTACTTAATATGGAGAGTGTAGTGTAGTGTAATTACACAGCAATCGATTATCAGTAACAGAGCAAGTATGGACTGCTTGGGGCAACAGTGAGCTAACTTTACACTGTAGGACAGCAATGGCAATAAGGGGAGTAAGAGGTGTGCAGCGCAGCTTGTCATGAATTGGGGAAGTATGTGGTATAGAGAAGTTTAAGGCTCTAAATGGCCACTTCCATATGATATAATCAGAATCATATTTATTGGCCAAGTATGCACATATACAAGGAATTTGACTCCAGTTTCAAGGGATTCTCCATGTATGAATTAAATAAATTACATACATACAACTATCAATAACAAGACAAACAACATTTTATTTATTTTACATTTGTTTACCGGGAGAGTCCACCTAGGCATAAAACCCTTTTTCAGCGGAGGCCCGGGAAGAAAAGCTCCATTGTTAGTAAACTATTTTGTTAGTAGAAAGAAAATTGTATAATACAATACACAAATAAATAGTAACAGACATTCATAATGGTAAAAAGATTAAAAGAGAATAAATTGGTCACGTGGGAGACAAGACCAATAATCTTGTATAACAATGCTTCTAGAATACAGTTTTTACAGTAGCAGCAGGTAGTGACATTGTATACAATAAGAGTGCAATTACAATACTTAGTCTTATATATAGGTAGCATAGCAAACTGAAGACTTAAAATCTGATAGATATTAACAGTGAGAAGGAAAAAAACAACATAAGGTAGCCATATGATTTAAATTCAATGCTCATTACATATGCAATTAAAATTTTAAAATCAGCTAGGTCCATGATTTGGGCTACCCATGCCCAGTACATGTACAAGTCCAGGAATTGGTGAGGTGGGCTTTAATGTGATGCTTGAATTTTTTTATGCTAGTTATAGTTCTAATTTCAAGTGGTAAGGCATTCCACAGTTTAGCAATGTAGTAGGAGGATAGAGAGTTAACTGAGCTTTTTTTACTACTGGTTACTTCAGTTAGAGCTTTATTAGTGGATCTTAGTGGAAGGGTACTTATATGGGGTTTGAGGAGGCCTTGTAGAGCTGGTGTTTTATTGGGTTTATAATACATTTGGTGGGCAGTAGAGAGTTGTGTGAGAATGAGTTGGTGGGCTAGTTCTAACCAAGATAGTTGTCTTAGGGCCTTACAATGATGGGTTCTAGGAGGACAGCTAGTGGCAAATGTATCTATCTTATTATATCAGGCATCTAGCTTGCTTGATTTGGAGAGGTTGGTAAGGATGGGTGAGGCGTATAGTAAAGTTGACAGAAGATGAGTTCTGGCTGTGGTTATTCTGGAGTTTGCGGTTAGGTAGTTTTTGCATCTGTATAAGGTACCTATTTTCTTTTGTACTTTTTTTTACAGTCTAGGCAATGTGTAAGTCGAACTTCAGATTTTGATCAATAACAACACCGGGAAGTTGGGTGGATGGTACTGGTTCAAAGTATTATTACTGGATGTGATGTTGAAGTAGGTGGATTGGGTTTTGAATTTAATGGAGTGGAAGAGCATGAGTTTAGTTTTATTTGGGTTCAAGATTAATTGGGCATCTGCCAACCATAATTCAATAGCATTGAAGGATAGTAGGGTTAAGTTCTGTAGTCCAGATAGAGTTGGGGCAGAACATATGACAGTGGAGTTGTCTGCATACTGTATAAGGGTTTCTAGAGTTATAGCATTATGGAGATTATTTGAAAATAGGTTAAAAAGGAGGGGGCTGAGAATAGACCCTTGAGGCATGCCCATAGTCACTGGTAGTAATGGAGAAAGAGCTTTGTTCCACTGTACTGCTTGTTGCCGATCTATGAGGAAGTTCTGAAATCAGGCTAGAGTGGACTAGCTTAGGTTCAGTTTGGACAAGGCCATCAGCAGTTTGTTATGAGACACTGTATCAAAAGCTTTTGATAAGTCTAAAGAATTTCTGATACTAGCTCACCTTTATTTCTAAGTTGACTGATGGTGTGAGTGAAGCTAATAAGGACAGTGGTAGTACTATGGCAGGGGAGAAAGCCATGCTGAGTATTTGTAAGTAATTTATTGTCTAGGAATTGGTTAAGTATTTTGGTGTGAACAAGCCTTTTAAGGATTTTTGATAGAGGGGATAGGATTGCTATGGGCCGATAGTTAGAAAATTCAGTGGAGGGACCTCTTTTGTGTTGGGGGTATGATGTGAACAATTTTGCAGAGAGTGGGGGTGCGTTGCTCAGATATGGAATGGTCAATTAGTAGGGAAACTGGATAGGAGATGGCTTCAGCGTTATTTTTAAGTATGCTGAGGGTAGGTTGTCAGCTGCCAGGATTGTGGGTTTTAGCCTGAGCAAGTATTTGTGTATGTTATGGGTTTGGACTGGTTTTAAGGAGAATGTGTTGTTATTATCTAGTAGAGAAGTTAGGTTGATGGGCAGTGATGGGACATTTTGTTTAGTAAGGATTTTGATGGAGTTAATGAAGTATTTATTAAACTGGATAGCAATACATTCTAGGGGATTACTTGCTGTTGGTTGAGGGGTCTTAGTTTGACCTGGTCGTAGTATTTTATTTAAATTGGTCCAGAAAGTTTAAGGATTATTTTGGTCTTTAGCTTGTAAGCTAGTTTAGTAATTCTTCTTATTAAGTCTTATTTGGGTTTTGGCTTTACTTCTTAGCTGGAGATACTTCTGGTGAGTAACTACCAATTTTTTTGTGGGTCCATTCATGCCACGCTTTATCCCTTTCTTTTAGGAGTGATTTTTGTCTGTTTAGTAAGCCAAGGAGAGTAATTAGATTTTGCTCATATTGTCCTGATAGAGGCCATGTTGTTTAAGATATTTAAAAATGTGGTGTTAAATGAGGTCGACTGCACTGTCCAGGAATAAAGATTTGAGGGGTTTCCAGTTGCAGAGCTTAAGGGATTTTATGAAATCTTGAGGCTTGAAATTTTTGGTGTTGTGAATTTAGTAAGTAGATTTTTTTTGTAGGATTTGCCTGATGACATATAATGTATGTTGGGAGGTAGTAACTGAGAGAATCGGGAAGTGTACCAGAACTATATGACCATGTGGAGTAATTGGTGAGAATCCAGTCAAGGATAGTTTCCTTTTTAGTAGTTTTATCAAACCTTGTTGTGGTTTGAATTAATTGGGTGAATCCGTAGAGGTTGATATGGGTGGTAGGGTGGTTAGAGTTGCAGGAGTACCAGTTAATATTAAAGTCCCCTAGTATAATGGTCTCTTGTGGGAGGTTATTGGAGGGCCGGTGTAGGCTGGTTTCACGTTTGTCTATGTTGTTGCCAGGAGGAATATAGGTACCTATGATGTTGATGTTTTTATTTTGGTTGAGTTTTATTTTTGTCAAGGATAGTTCTAAGTTGGAGATATTAGGAGGTGTTAAGGTTAATCCTCTCTAATGTAAGATGTTTTTTGAAGAGGAGGGCTATACCACCACCCCTTTTTGTTTTCCTATCTTGCCTTAGAAGGCTATAGCCAGTGGGAAGAATTTCATTATCAAGGATATCTGGTTTGAGCCAGGTTTCTGTGAGAAGGACTATGTCAGGGGAATATAGAGATAGGCTTGCATGATTTTCCTGTATTTTGTTTAAAATGCTGCTTATGTTTAAGTTTATTATGAGTAGATCATTACTTTTTCTAGAGATATTAAGAAAGTGTTTTTAAACACTGATTGTGTTGTACTGGAAATGTGAGGGTCCAAGGTTGGGGTGAATGCCTCTGCTGAGACTGAGTAGGATGGCTGTTAAGTAGTGGTTCTTTAGGTATTTGAGTATTAGTTTATTGTATTGCACGGTTGCCTGTAGGGTAGTATATTGGGGGAACCATTTAAAGGGGGTGAGATCTAAAGCTGTGTAGTTGTAGATAGCTGGGTTAATGTCAAATGTAATTGGTTTAACTTTGAATAGCTTATATGGGTGATGGCAGTAAGTGTGCTGGGTGTAACTTAAGTTTGTGTGATAGGACGTAAGGTAGGACAAGGTGCTAAGAGTGAATTGTGCTTCACAATGAAGGATGAGCATGGTGTAGTAGAAAGTAAGTGAGTATGGTAAGAATGACGTGGGTGTGTATTGGTTGGTAAGTGTATTTTGGTGAATAAAGTGTGATGGAGTAAGGAGAGGTGATTATGGAAGTGAAAGCAAGATGGGATATGGTCTTCATTTACTAGAGGAGGTGTGTCCTATGAGTGGATAATTGGTGAGGAGTACTGAGGAATTTTAATTGGGTGAGAGAAGCAGTGGGTGTGGTTGGCTAGGAATAAATGTAATTGAATAGGGGTGGGTGGGAATGGGGGTAGGGGTGGGTGAGAATGGGGTTAGGGTAGGAGAGCAGAGCAGGTTGCACTCAGGAGAAATTGAGCAGCAAATGCTGCAAAAACAATCTATAGACCTGATTTCAGCTGTATCCTTTCTGGGTAGATGCCTAGTTTGAAACAGACAAAAAGTGGCAGTTTAAGTACCTTTTTGCCTCTATTTTACAAGTGGCCAATTCCAGTGTATCTACTAGGTTACCTTTTTTCACCTAGAGCTTTATCTTAGTTTACTGATAACTAAAAAGAAAAAGTTTAACTGGGGAATGTATTTAGAGCTGATGGGGGTGGAGAGCAGCTGCTGTCCCTAGCCATGGGTAGATCCAGTTATTTCTGCTTTAGACCAGGTACTTTCTACAGTAGTAGGCTAAGAGGAAAACATAGCTAGATACATACAGTCACATATTTTCTTTTTAAAGCCCTTGAGTCCTTGTGGCTGGTTTCTTCACTGCAGATGTGGTCAATGGCCAAGGATTCAGCAAGTTGGGTGGCTGAGAGAGAACCCGTTTGCAGGGACAGAGGTCACTAAATGAAAAGATGGAGACAAAAAAATGTATTACATTAAGGTCTCTGAAAGGGGAATGAGAGAGAAGTGCTGTAAAAAGTAACTGAAATAATAAATTATCACCCAGGCAGGAAGGGTATTGGGTTTAAGAGTAGCAGCACATAATACTATTTACACAGGTACAAAGTGTTTAGTAAAAAAGGCTCAGGCAACTGTTATGCATTTGCATATGAAGCCCTTAACATAAACAAAGTCTTACTTAGTGTTATTTACCAGATAATTTAGGTAGCCCATGAATTTAAAGAGACAGTTCTATCACATATATAGCAGTAGTAAACTATCACAGCAATTGCATATAACATTACTTAAATATTGCAACACAGACATTTACATATTTACATTGCTGCAATATTTCTTATAGTACAGCAGCAGTTAAAACAACTAAGGATTGCTCTGACTTGGCAGGAAAATAGGACTTTTAGCTGTAATATGGTGTTCCGTATTTAACTTATGCTTTCCTTCAAATTGAATCACAGAACACTCAGTCAGACTGCTTAGTGTCTATTTTAACTAAAAAGTATGTACTTAACAAAAGTGATGAAGAGGAGTAGCAACCCAGTTTGATACTATAGCATCTATAAGTCCTAGCAGCATGAAGCACACTAAGCACCAAGTCAGACTGGAAAATGAAACATTGTAACACTTTGTCTACAACTTGTATAAATAGGAGACCAGTTCTGCAACAGTAGCAATGCCAACTGTAACAAAGCAATAGAAGAATTGAGTTTGTAGAGACCTTAGCTGCAATATAAAAAGTAAAGCTCAAACACTTACAATGGGATACACCATGAGCTAAAGGGAATGGGCAGGTGCTGTGAGTAAGACAAGATGGTTCCAGGGGTTTAAAAAAATGATGCTGGGACAATATTGGAGGAGGGGGAGTGGGAGTGGTCACAGGTAATGTGAAGTAGTTAGTTCTTGTGGAAAATCACACTCAGGAGAAATTGAGCAGCAAATGCTGCAAAAAAAAACAATCTATAGACATGATTTCAGCTGCGTCCTTTCTGGGTGAATGTCTAGTTTGAAGCAGACAAAAGTAGAAGTTTAAGTACCTTTTTGCCTCTATTTTACAAGTGGCCAATTCCAGTGTATCTACTGGATTACCTTTTTTTCACCTAGAGATTTATCTTGGTTTACTGATAACTAAAAAGAAAATGTTTAACTGGGGAATGTATTTACATGGGGAGTGGGAGTGGGAGCAGCTGCTGAATACAAAAATTTAAGTCACAACAGAGTGTGCTATAGATACAACTATTAAGAACAAGACAGAAAAGTAAATATACATATACATACAAGGTGTGAAGTGCAACTCAGAGCAAGAAATATTTAAATAAATTCTGAAAGAAACAAGTATTAACAAATATGTAAACAATACTACAGAATCATCAGAGGCTTGGGAAAAAGAATACACCAACCTAATAAGCAAATTGTTTATGAACTTGATGGCTGGTGGTAATAGTTCAAAAAGATGATGGTTTGGATGTGAAGGGTTGGTGATAATTTTTCCTGCCCTTTTCATGACTCTGGAATAGTACAGATCCTATAAGAAAAGCAAGCTAGCAGCAATGATGTTTTCGGAAGACCTGGTTATTCAATGTAACCTATTTTTGTCATGATTAGACAGAGATCCAAACCACACTGTTATGGATGAGCTGAGAATAGAGTCAATGACTGCTGTATAGAACTGAATCAATTGTTACTGTGGGAGGTTGAACTTCCTCAGCTCTCACAGAAAGTAAGTTCGCTGTTGTGCCTTTTTTATGATGTATCATTAATTAGTCTCCTACTTCAAGTCCTGGGAGATTATAGATCCCTAAAACTTGAAGGATTCCAAAACTGACATAGCAGTATTAAATATAAATAGGGGGGATAATATTGTAGTACCACTCCTAAAGTCCACTGTCATTTATTTATTTATTTTATTTGACATTTGTTGACCGGGAATGTCTGACTGAGCTTGCACCCTTTTTTTCAGTAGAGGCCCATGGAGAAAAACTTCACAAAGTATTACATACATCATGAAAAGGTTTACAAACAATACAGTATGCATGAGGTAATATAAACATGCATTATAACGCTTGGATTCATAATTGTAACATGAAAGTTTAAAGGTGTTATTTACAAAAAAGGCAATAAAACCAAATGTTAAAGTCTTTCATATATCTCCAATACATAAAGACTTCACCATATAGAGGGGAAGTAATGACAAATAATTCAGAATTTAAGAAAAGAGTATAGAGGTAGTGTATATCAAATCTTAGTTCTTACAGGCAAAAGCATGTACATCAGTAATCAGAAGCAGATGGGGAAGTTGATAGAGAGAGCAGGTGATAGAAAAAGTATGGCTATGGATAAAAGAGGGAAAATTAGAGATTTTTTTTAATTTGTAAATAAGAGAGAAGAGTAGTAGTAGTTAGAATCAAGTGAAATCTGAGAAAGGGGAGTAAGCTAAGTGAGAAAAGAAGGGAGGGAGGTAAATATGAGTAGTGGAGAAATTGAGTGAAAAAGTTATTAGGAGTTAGAGTTCTGTAGCGAGAATTACATACAAATTGAGAAGGGGATGCATGCAAAGAGGGTCTGGTGATTAGGTTCATGGTAGTTGTCTACAGGAGCAAGTCCAGGTATTTGTAAAGTGGACTTTTAGGGTGATTTTAAATGGGAGCACTGTGTAATAGATCTGATTGTTAAAGTTAGCTTATTTTAAGAGTGTTCAGTTCCAGATTATTCTGACTGCAACAACGGGCCAGCTGCTCAACTTCCCATCTGTATGTAGACTCATCACCATTCCTGATGAGCCTGATGACAGTTGTATCATCTGTGTATTTAATAAGTTTGACAGAGGGGTCCTTAGAGGTGCAGTCATTAGTGTAGAAGGAGAATAGCAATGGGGAGAGCACACTTCCCTTGGGGCACCTGCATTAATTGTGTAGTAGGTAGATGTAAATCTCTCAATTTCACCTGCTATTTCCTATTGGTTAGAAAACTGGTGATCCATTGACTGGTGGAAGCAGAAACGGAAAGATGGGGGAGTTTCAAGTGAAGACATTCTGGAATTATTGTATTAAATGCAGAGCTAAAGTCCACAACAAGATCCTTGGATATGCCCCTGAGTTGTCAAGATGTTGCAAGATATAGTGGGGGCCCATATTAACTGCATCATCCACTGACCAGTTCTCTTGGTAAGCAAACTGAAGAGGGTTGAATGAGGGGGTTGTAATATCCTTCAAGTGAGCTAACACCAACCTTTCAAAAGTCTTCATGACCACTGATGCCAAAGCAACAGGCCTTTAGTCATTCAGACTTGTTATAGTGGATTTTTTAGGCACTGGAATGATTGTGGCTTGTTTGAAACATAAGGGAACTTCATATGGCATTAATGATTTATTAAAAATCTGAGTAAAAACAGTATCCAGTTGATCAGCACAGGTTTTTAAACAGGAGGGTGAAACTCCATCTGGACCAGCTGCTTTCTTAATTTACTGTCTTTTAAAAAAATGATACATGTCATCCTCAGAGGTAATTAATGCAGGCTGAATGTGAGAGTTCGTGGAAGAGAGAGTTATATAAGTCTGAACACTGACAATGCTGCGAACAGTGCCATTTGTAGCCTCAGGCTTATCAAACCTGCAGTAAAAAGCAAGTAATCAGCCAGCTGATAATTAGCTGCAGTGTAGGGGAATGTTTTCTGTAGTTTGTAATGTTTTGTAGACCTTTCCTCACTAATGCAGGATCATTGGCTAAAAACTGCTTTTTCAGCTTTTAAGAATAATTCTTTTTAGCCACTTTGATTTCTTTTGTCATTGTGTTCCTTGCCTGTCTAAAAAGTGTTCTATCCCCACTTCTAAAGACATCTTCCTTAAGTTTGGGTTTGCTGTTGTTAAATTTTAACCAGGTCTTAGTGGAGACACAAGTATCTTCACAGAACCTGATATAAGATGCTACTGTGTCTGCCAGTTCATGCAAGTTAGCAGCACAATCATCAAAGACACTCCAATCTCTACAATTAAAGCAGACTTGCAGCTTCAGCTTTGCCTTAATAGCCCACCTTCTCGCTGTATTGATTACAGGTTTAACAGATTTAACAGTGGTCAGAAAAGGCCAAAGCTGCAGAGGGGACAGCATGATAAGCATGTTTATCACTGTATAACAATGATCCAGTGTGTTCCCATCTCTTATAGGACACTTTATATGGTGTGTAAATTTAAGAAGTTCATGGCTGAGATTTGCCTTATTAAAATCCCCCAGAATAATCGAAGGGAGTTTGGAAAATTCTGCTCCAAGCACATTATCTGATCAGACAGTTTTTGTAGTGCCGCTCTTACACAGGCTTGAAGTAGAATGTAAAAACTAACCAGAATAAATGAAGAGAACTTCCAAGGTGAATAAAAAGGCCTACAATTAACATAAACCATTTCTAAGTCAGGGCAGCACATTTTACTTAACACTGTGACATCATTACATCAATCTTCATTGATATAAAAGCAGATTCCACCTCCTTTACTCTTCCCTGATGTCTCCAATACTCTGTCTGCTTTATAAAGTTGAAGCCAGGCAGATGTAATGCAGAGTCTGGAAAGGATTAATTGAGCTAGGTTTCTGTGAAACAAGGAACAGAAGAAAGTAAATAATCCTTGTGAGTTTCACTGAGAAGTAACAGTTCATCCATCTTATTGCATAGGGAGGTACACCGCTATGAGACTGGCAGTGTGGTGCTAAATCACCTTATTTATAATTTATTTTATTTATTTTATTTTACATTTGTTAACTGGGGGTGTCTGACTGAGCTGAAAAGGTCCTTTTTCAGCAGAGGCCCAGGGAGAAAAGCTCCACATAGAAAAATTACAGATACATTTAGACATGATCAGTATACACACAAATTACAAAAGACATGATTTTACAGTGGTATGCAGCACATCAACAGTTACAGTGGAGACAACAAACAAAAAAATATTTAAAAATAAAGGTACTTAATAGATTTGTTTTGTATAGCTGAAATTTGGAACATAAGTAGAATACATACATAGTACACAGGTACAGTACATACATTGTAGATTAGCCAGTGCTTGTGAGAATAGTTTTCAATCTTAATCAAGTACTCTAGGTTTAATATGTGTACCTTATCTGCTTTCACTAGCCTGGGGAGCAATCATGACATAGTCAACTTTGCTTGAGATGTTGCCTGATGAGGTCTTTAAAGGAGGCTTTGGATGATGTGTTTTGAATGCTAGTGGGGACAGAGTTCCATTTTTAGCCACTGAACTACTATATAGTGTATCTCCAAAGCTATCGTAGCTGTTGGTGACTTCTAGTAGTAGCTTGTTTGATGATCTAAGAGGCCTTTTGGCTGAGTGATGTACTAGGTTTTTGAGGGCAGGACACTTATTGGGGAGGTAACAGATAGAATGACAGAGGCAGAGCTGATTGAAGGTTAGAAGGTTGGGCAGTTCAAGTCAGTGGAGCTGTCTCAAAGCAGTACAGTAATGAGTTCTATATGAGCAATTTGTAGCAAAGTGGGCAATTCTGTTATAGCAGGCTTCCATTTTTCTTAGTTCAGTTTTGTTGAGATTAGTCAGAATGGGAGATCCCTAGAGTAGAGTGGATAGAAGTTGGGAGCGAGCAATGGCTGATCTTGTGTTGTTGGTAAGAAATGGTTTGATACGGTAGAGTGATCCCAGTATGGCATGTACTTTTTTAATAGTTAATTTGAGATGACTATCAAATTTTAGGTGGGAGTCTATGGTTATTCCCAATAGCTTAGCCTGTGCCACTGGAGCAATTGGAGTAGCATTTGTGGAGTAGATAGTGATTTGACTGTTATCACTGTTTTTGTTAGAACTGGTTATAATCATAAGCTGAGTTTTCTTTGTAGTGAGGATAAGTTGGACTTTGGTTAGGTAGTTTTCAACATCAGAGAATGCTAGATGAGCTGTTTGCAGGAGGGTGGGAATGTTTTGTGCAGCACAGATTAAGGTAGTGTCGTCTGCATACTGAATGATAGATGTATGCTGTGTGGAGATATGGAGGTCATTTGTGAAGATTGTGAATATTAATTGTCCTAAGATAGAACACTGAAATAAAGCTACAAAAACACTGCAGAGCACACCAGCCTATAGCAAGTCACTTGAATTCTCCCTGAATAGCAAGAGACACATACAAATAGCCTGGAAGCCTTCTTCTGCTTCCAGGGCAGTAAGCTAATTAAAGCAAAAACTCATGAATTTAGCAGTAAAAACAGTAGAAGCAGTATCACTACACTCAGTATTAAACAGTTTTATAAAAAAGTTATATAGCCTGGTGTTCCTGATTTCTCATTGAATAGTCAGATCTTGTTTTTCTGATCACAAAATGGAGCACTCAGCATGGCATGTAGTTCCCTGCAGCAAATGAGAGGCTGGTATTTATATGGTGCTGCAAATGGCAGCCTCGGTTCAGTGTTTTCTAGTATTCTGTCTGTTTTTGTTTATTTGTCCTGTCGTTTGGTGTTCAGCTGTAAACAAGTACACCTAGGAAGAAATGTTGAATATCTGGCAATTCAGTTTTTGTGACTTGACACCAGATTTTTCACAATTAAGAACTTTTCTGGATATCTTAGCTAGTAGAACAGCAGTTGTCAGCAGCAGACAGACACAGGTATCAGAAAAGGGGAAGTGCACTCGTGCACTCGTTAGGCTGAGACAGCGGGGTTTTTGAATGGTGCTCCCAAGTTTACATCTGGTGAACCTAAATGGATGAACTGTTATTTCTTAACAGAACTCACAAGGACTTTTCACTTTCTTCTGTTCTGTGCTTCATGGAAACCTGGCTTAATGACTCCATCCCAGACTCTGCATTACACCTACCCGGCTTTCTTCTTTATAGAGTGGACCATGTATCGGAGACATCAGGGAAAAGAACGGGAGGTGGAATTTGCTTTTATATCAATGAATGTTGGTGTACTTTTGTTATGGCGTTAAGTAAGATGTGCTGCCCTGACCTAGAAATGTTTATTGTTAATGGTAGGCTTTTTATTCACCATGGGAGTTTTCCTCATTTATTCTAGTTATTGTCTACATTCTTCCTCAAGCATGCAAGAATGGGGTGCTACAAAAAAAGGCTGATTAGATAACGAGCATGGAGCAAAATTATCCAAACTCTCTTCTCATTATTCTAGGGCAAATCTCAGCCATGAACTTCCCAGACTTATATAGCACATCAAGTTCCCTACCAGAGACAGTAACACACTGGACTGTTGCTATACAGTGTAAACACATGCCTATATTGCTGTCCCTCATGCAGATTTTGGTTTCTCTGACCATGTATGATCCACTGTTTGATTAATTTGCACCCAGTCTATAGAAGTAAGTTAAAATCTGATAAACCTGTAAGAAGGTGGACTATTCAGATAAAGGTGAAGCTGCAAGCCTGCTTTGATTGTATGGACTACGGTGTCTTTGAAGATACTGCTGCTAACTTACATGAATTGGCAAACACAGTAACATCTTATGTTAGCTTTTGTGAAGATATGTGTGTCTCTACCAAGACCTGGTTGCAACTTAACATCAGCAACCCCTGGTTTACTGCAAAACTCAAGCAGCTTCATCAAGCTAAGGAAGCTTCCTGTAGAAGTGAGGATAGAACACTGTTTACACAGGCAAGGAAAACAGTGAGAAAAAAAATCAGATTGGCTAAACACAGTTACTCTGAAAAACTGAAAAATCAGTTTTTAGTCTATGTGGAAAGGACTACAAAATAATACAAATTACACAAAACCGTCCTCCCATATTGCAGTAAATCACCAGCTGGATGACAATTTGAATGCATTTTACTGCAGGTTTGATAAGCCCCAGAACACAAATGACACTGTCGCCAGTCTTTTCAGTGTACAGATTTATACGACTCCCCACACATTCTCCTTCTCAACCTGCAGTAAATATCTCTGAAGAGGATGTGCATCAACTTTTTAAAGAACAGCACACTGAGAAAGCAACAGATCCAGATGGAGTTTCACCCTCTTGCTTAAAAATCTGTGCTGATCAATTGGCCCCTGTCTTTGCTCAGATTGTTAACAAATCATTAGTGCTGTGTGAAGTTCCCTTATGCTTCAAACAAGCCTCAGTCATTCCAGTCCCCAAAAAATCCAGTATAACAAGACTGAAGGACTGCAGGCCTGTTGTTCTGACATCTGTGGTCACGAAGACCTTCAAGAGATTGGTGTTAGCTCATCTGAAGTACATCACAGCTCCCTTGTTGGACCTTTTTCAGTTTGCTTATCAAGATGATGTTTGTGAGATTGACTTAAGGTTTTTAGATAAGAGCAAACAGCATAATAAAGGTATAATTTAATGAAGAAGCTCTGAATCAGTTGGCCAGGACACAAAGCTTGGTCGTTCAACCTGCAGACAAAGGAGGAGGGGTGGTGATCCTGGATAAGTCACAATACTTTGATAAGATGAGAAGTATGTTAGATGACATACAGGTCTATGCAAAACTGCAGAAATTTCAAGTTATGGGTATTGAGAAGAGGCTGAATTTCTTTTTATATGACCTTCTTATGACACATCAGATCAACTATGAGTTATATACCTATTTCACTGTTGAACATCCTACTATACCTACCATTTACAGTTTACCCAAAGTACACAAAGATGTAAATGACCCTCCCCTCTGGCCAATTGTGTCAAGTCGGGAATGGCTGACTGAACCGATTTCCATTTATAATGATAAACAGCCTTGCCCCATTCATAGAGAAAACTGATATAGTATTAAGAGATACTCAGCATTTTCTTCAGGATCTGTATATTTGGTTAACTAGTTATCATAATGTACATTAAGTCTTATTTGTTACCATGGATGTTTCACTATTTACTGTTATCCCCAACAAAGAAGGGGTAGATAGAGTCAGGTCATTCTTAGTCTTGGGAGGAACAGTCCCTAATTCTAAGATACAGATGTTATATACTCTCCTTGAATTGGTTTTGGAGAACAATGTATTCATGTTCGAGACAGATTACTTCCTACAAAAGTTAGGAGTAGTGATGGGGACAGTGTGTGCCAACACTTATACCAACATACTGTTGGTACACTGGGAGATACAGTCAGTGCTTGTAATGACCATTTCAAATCTTATGTTAAGTTCCACAAACGTTTTGTAGATGACCACTTTTTTGTATGGCACGGTCCAAGTGAGCTGCTTTCTGAGTTTAAGAACTACTGAGAAAGTATGACATCCTTTCTTAGATTTACTATGCATTGTTCATACACTAGCATAGATTATTTAGATACTACCATTAGTAAGAGTGAACTTGGGCATGCATCCACTAGTGCATACAAGAAGCCATGCAGGAAAATCAATCTACTACATAATACTAGTATGCATCTAAGGCATGTGCAGCACAATTTAATTAAGAATCAAGTAATGAGATGTATGAGGTTACATACAGAGAATAAGGACCTAGAGGAAGCACTAGATAAGCTTCAGGTTGATTTGTTGGACAGAGGCTATAGGACAGGTGATATAGAGAGGGTTATAGCATATACAAAGAGTAGTGACTGTGTTAACATATGACCTTATTTTTCAGAAAGGAGTGAACTGTTAACAAATAAAGGTCAAGAAAATCGATTAGAGAATATTAGCAAGCTTACCCTCACCTACTCTAGTGATGTAAGTAGGATATGCGACATTGTAAAAAGAAATTGGCCCATCCTACTGACGGACCCAGAGGTGTGTAAGGCAGTGGGCACACAACTCCATTTCACTTTCAAGAATAGCAAGTCCTTGAAATGCAGATTATGTTATAAACAAACACAGGTCCCTTTTCCTGTTTCAGAATCTTAAGGGCACATTTGCATGCAGATCCTGTAGAATCTGCAAATATGTATGATCTTCAAGTGTTATAATGCACTGCAGAACATTGTGTCAACTGGAATTTTCTTTTTTATGCCGATTGTCTGACTAAGAATATTGTCTACGTGGCAAAATGCTGCTCCTGTGACTCTTTCTATGTTGAAAAGAGTAACAGAACTTTAAAAGAAAGGGTGATGGAACTTTTAAGTGACATTCGTAATTTAAAATTGACTAATGTATTAGCTAAACATGTGCAAGAAGCAGGTGATTCACAATGTTTTAAGTTTTGGTTTTACAAACTTTTTATGCAAGTGCAAGGGAAAGTGATTTGAAAACAACACTGACTATGCAGAACTAAGATGGATTATTGACTTTATAGCTAACATGCCCCCTGGTTTAAACAGTGCTGTTTCTTTAAATCCAGCACTGAAGAAGAAAAGCTTATTGCACTAATAATCTAATTGGTTTTATCTGTGATTTGTTTAAGTGCTGCATTTAAGGCTTGTATCCTTTTCTTTGTAGTATGGTCTGAAGAAGCGGATGACCGTGAAAGCACTTACCATTTTTTGTTTTAATAAAGAGTTTTGTATTCCTTGGCCTCTGGATATCTTCTTGTTACATTGCTTATCAAGAGAACTGGTCAGTGGCTGATGCAGTCAGTATGGGTTTGCACTATATCCTGCAACATATTGACAACCTAGGGACATATGCAAGGATACTGTGTGCGGACTTCAGATCTGCATTCAATACAATAATCCTGGAACACCATCACACAAAACCCACCCAGCATTCTGAACTGTCTTCACCTGTCAATGGATCACTAATTTTCTGGCCAATAGGAAACATCAGGTGAAAATGGGAAAACTCACATCTAGCTATCGTACAATCAACATGGGTGCCCCCAGGGATGTGTGCTTTCCCCACTCCTCTTCTCCCTCTATACTAATGACTGTACCTCTAAGGACCCCTCTGTCAAACTTATAAAATATGCGGACGATATAGCCATCATTGGGCTCATCAGGAATGGTGATGAGTCTGCAAACAGAAGGGAGGTTGAGCAGCTGGCCCTTTGGTGTAGTCAGAACAATCTGGAGCTAAACACACTCAAAACTGTGGAGATGACAGTGGATTTTAGGAGAGGTTCCACAATATTACCCCCCCCCCTATCATACTCAATACTGCTGTGTCAGTTCTGAAAACTTTCACGTTTCTGGGATCCATAATCTCCCGGGACTTGAAATGGGAAATGATGTAAGGTCCATCACAAAAAAAGACACAACAATGAATGTACTTCCTGGGACAGCTGAGGAAGTTTAGCTTTCTACAGGAGATGTTGATTCAGTTCTACATAGCAGTTATTGAGTCTGTTGTCAGTTCATCCTTAATAGTGTGATTTGGATCAGTGACAGTGGCTAAACATGACAAAAACAGGCTGCAATGAATAGTCAGGTCTGCTGAAAATATCATTGGTGCCAGTCTGCCCACCTTACAGGACATGTACTATTCCAGACTCATGAAATGGGCAGGGAAAATCATCACTGACCTCTCACATCCAGGCTACGACCTTTTTGAACTTCTTCCTTTGGCTAGACATTATATATTAATATATGCCAAAACAGGCAGCTATAAGAACAGTTTTTTTTTCCCCAAAGGCTATCAAACTCATAAATGGTTAATTCAGCTTTATCTGGTTGGGCACTTCATCCCCCAGGCCTCCCAGGGTCTTGCAGTATTGTTTACATATTGTTTAAACTTGTTTTTCAGTGTTTATTTCAGCATTTCTTTCATTTCTTGCAGAGTTGTCCTCTGCATTTTGTATGCATAATTATATTTACATTGTCTCTTTCTTGTTTTTTATGTCAGCTGCATGATTACCAGTTGTGCGTATGTCGATTATGTAATTTATATTTGGAAAGTCATCAAAACCATAGTCAGAGTCCTTGTATGCATGTATACTTGGCCAATAAATGTGATTCTGATTATAACATATAAATAAAAAAAACTGAATACTCAAGCACTAAGATGACAATGTAAAACTAGCCTGGGTGACCTTTTCTGCCTCCAGAAGGAGCCAGCAATTTAACTAAAGCAGAAACTCACTAAGTGAACTGTAAAACCAGTGCAAACAGTATCAGTACATTCAATAATAAACAGTTTTGTCAAAGATCACTTAACTTAGTATTCCTGTCCTCCTAATGAGTACTCAGATCCAGTTTTTTCTGTTCAAAAAAAGGAGCACTTGCACGTTGTGCTAAATCACTAACATAGGCATAAAGTATTAAACAGTTCAATGCAGTACAACAAACAAAAAGCAAGACACTGGAGTTTAACATCAAAAGCAAGCACTGATCACATCTAGCCTGGAAATTTTTTTTATGGCGGTAGAAGGAGCCAGTAAACTAATTAAAAGAAAAATATATCACAGATCTTCTAGTAAAACAGTTTAAGTACACTTTATCAATGGTTGCTTAGCATAGTGTTGCTGTATTTGAAATAAGTAGTTAGAACCTGTTTTATCTGGTTGCTAACTGGAAAGCAACAAATAATACAAGCTCTAAAGGTTTCTGAATACCCCCTGATAAACACCTTTTGACAGAAACAGATGTAGCATTATGCAGCACTGTGCCTATTAACAGTATGAATTAGATAGCAAGTGTACCAGATGAGAGGGCTTTTGAACTACAAGAGAATGCTAGCACTAGCAATAATGTGGTGTCATACAAAAAAACTGCATTGCCACAAGAAAATGCAACAAAAAGATTGCATGGATGAATACGAGTAGGAAACATTCGAACACAAGCCATGTTTTTCAAGATATGATTATAGACATGAATGCAAAACTTCTCAAGCAATGAATAAAGCATACAGGCAATGTGATTTATTGATTTTTTTTCTCAAAAAATATCTAAAACAGAAATAAAAGAGAAAGTGGTAAGATAAATGTTTTGCAAATAATTGATGCAAATAGGAATACATAAAACCTAACTTTATGGTTCTGGCAGGAAGTTATTTGCAGACGTGTACAGTAGCAACTACGAGTACAGAAAAAAACAGAAATATATGAAATTAAGTATACAATTAAGACATTGTGCATTAGTGTCAAAATATTAACTTTTTGCTTGAATATAGTGCAGAATTCAGTGGTACAATATACAATAATTCCCTGAACCAAATAGTCAAAGGACATACTAGACAGCAAAATATTCTTGACCTCGTCCTAATACCTGCAGCATCTGTATGCACTATCCACCTGGTTTACGCCTCCCAAGTTAAGTCTGACCACACATTTGTAAACTTCTTCAAAATCCCTAAAACATCAGATATAAATATTACAGCATTCAAAGACTTCACATGTGCTAACCTCCTACAATACATCAATGAAATCTCAAAATTCAAGGATAACACTAACCCCCAAAATGCTGACATGACTAGTAATTATGCAAATAAATGTTATGTTCACCTAGATAAATCTGTTAAACTGATAATTTCTATAAGAAGCAAACAAAATGGTTAAGTTCAAGACCAAACCAGACTGGAGGTTCACATGTATAAATAAACAGCACAATTAAAGAAAAAAAATAGAATACACAGAAAAAATAAAATTCCACAAATCAAAGTCAATATCAAAAAAGGATCAGAGTACTGTAAAATATCATCAGGAAAACAAAGTATAACTCTCATTTGTACAGATTTCCACAGAATATCCCAGATTTTGGCCTTGTATTTTTGCTATACATTTCATAAAATTGTAGTTTTCTGGAAAATTAGTGGTAAATCATTAAAGATTTAAGTTAGAAAATAATACAGACAGTTGAGTTTCAAACTTCATATCCTTCGGAAAATTCACGCTAATGCAAAACGAGTTATTCTATCAACTTTGTAAGTTTGTAAGAGCAATATTTAAACCTTGTCCCTATTTTTGGGCCTTTGTCACACTTTTATTTATGAGATTTCTTGCTCTGAGAGGTTGAGAGGTATGAGACAAAGGCACGCCATGAACTTACACTGACATTAGAACAAAGGATCATTACAAATCCTTTATTCCTAATGTCAGGAAATTAAGACATATTGCGTCCAACACTGTTCTGAGCATATTCAAAGTGGCACTGCCTACTCAGATCCAGTAGATACTGCATATATATATATATATATATATATATATATATATATATATATATATATATATATATATATATATATATATATATATATATATATATATATATATATATATATATATATATATATAATAGGTAGAAGATTAGAAAGTGTGTTTTTCCAGTACTGTGCTGCTTGATTTTTCTAGGTAAGATGCAAACAAGGACAAGGCAAGATGATCAATCAGTGATGATTGTATGTAGGATATGTAGGTTTATGATTCACCATATCAAAAGCTTGAGGTGGATTTAATGTGGATGGAGGAAGATTTGAGGTCATCAGAGATAGATGACTAGCTAGTGTTTGGATAGTGTTTGTGAAGAAGAATGAGTTGAAGTCATTTGTTTTTTTTTTTTTTTTTTCTAGGTTGGGGTCCTGGGGTAATGGAGTAATGAAGTGAGGTGAGGATAGAGTTTTTTATGGCCCATTTTTTTTCCTTTCCTTATTCCTTATTAGTGATGTTCTGTAATAGTTTTTTTTTTGTTTTTGGATAGCTCTTTTAGTGCTGTTTTTAAGCTCTCTAAATTTTTTTTCCTTGATTTTTGATTTGATTGTGTTATTTTTGGTTGATTTTATTTATTGATTTTATGATTATATGATTATTATTAGAGTTATTAGGTAGTACTGCTTTGATTTTGGTTCTGATTACTTTGGAATTTGGTACGTTGGTGCATGTTGGTTTAGAATTGATAAAATGTATAGATAAGAATGGGGAAGATATTTCATGGGGAAAGGAGAATAATATTTTAGATTTAATCAAAAATAGAATGTTTAGAAAATGTTTTGAGTTAAAAGTTTCTGTGTTCTTAGGAAGGTAGGGGTTAGGTTTGTAGGGTTAGGTTGATTTTTGTGTCTAATGACATAAGTTAATCATAATGACATCCTCGACTGGTAATAATTTGTAGTTGTGCTTTGTACAAATTGCTTCACACCCTCCTTTTTTTTTTTACGGTCCAGTCTAAAGATATTATACCCGGAGAATTTCATTATTATATATATTATATATATATTTATTTATTTGTATTTATATTAGATAACAAATTCAGTGCAAATCCCCCCCCCCCCCAAGACAACTATACAAAACCTACATATTCCACAGGATCTCAGACTTGCTATCATTACTAAAGTACACTTGCTAAAGTTGCTTTCCTAAGCAAAAAAAATAAAAAATACACTGTCCATGTGACTTGATGACATATCTGACTGCCTGCTGAACAGCAGTAAAAATGCACTAGTTGATCTGCTCTTACAGCTATTCAACCTGAGCTTAGCGAATGGTTTTATCCTTGAAGCATGCTGCACAGTGGTTATGATGCAGCTTCACAAGGCTGACCCACCTTGGATACAGGAAGATAAAGACTCATTCACCTGATGAGCCTCATCTGCAAGGTCAGGAAATGGGTCGTAATTGACCTACCTGATAACTATGATATTAAAAATCTACTAAAACATAATATTGTAAAACATGACCATCAGCAGTATTGCTTTGTTAAGGGTTGAATGTGTCTGATAAATCTGGTAAACTTCTTTGAGAAGGGGTAACACAATCTGTGATGATGGCCATGCTGTCCATACAGCATAGCTTGGCTTCACCAAAGTATTTGATGCCCACAGCATGCTAACATAATTAACAAGCTAAATATGCCTCAAAATGATCCTTCCATATTTAGGTAGATTGCAAATTGTCTGAGGGATAGAACCCATACCATTAGGGTGGTATGTGCATCTTCTGAGAGTGTAAACTTAACCACTGGAGTCACTCTAGGATCTGTACTAGGTCACCTACTATTCAGCATATACGTCTCTAATCTAAAGATAAAAAAAACAAAATTCCTGGTTAACTAAGTTTGAAGATGACTGTAAACTGAGTGTCATCATATTGGTACTGATGCACAGAAAATATGCTAAAACTAAATGCTAAAAAGTGCAATACTGTCACAGTTTTTTAAATAATCATTGGACCCAGCCTATAGTATGGATGATGATGCTGTGAGGGACCCAAGGACATGGGTCGATAGTTCCTTGTCTTTGATCATTATGTTGCAACAGCATTAGCCAATCCTTCTGTTTGGTGCAGCTGATTGCAGAGGATATCTCCTCTAGATCAAAAGAAGTCTTTACTCCTCTATATTCTGCACTGATCAGATGCAATGCCTCTTTTTGGAAATATCTCACATGACAGCTTGTCAAGCTTTCCCTGTGGCACCAGTATAAGAGCAGTGAGTTCCTGGTCAGAGCACAAATGACAGGGTTAAAATCCAGATCATTCTTCTTTGGATGGCACAGTGGTGCAGCGGTAGTATTGCTGCTTCACAGCAAGAGGTTCTCCAGTTCAGTTCTTGACTGAAGTGTCTTTTGTGTGGACTCTGCATGTTCTCCCTGTATTCATGTGGGTTTTTCTGCATGCTCTGGTTTCCTCCCATGTTTCAAAGACATGTGTATGGAGTATTTCTCCCCAGGCCTTTGCTGAAAATTGGCTTTGTTCCAAGTCAGACTTTCCCAGTAAACAAATATTAAATAAATAAATATTAGAGAGTTGAGGAGGCACCAAATGTTTCTAACAAAAAATTACATGGGCCTAAAATAATTGAGCTACCAGAGTAGACTGAAGGTTCTGCTTCATATTCATTGTCCTAAAGACTCTCTAGTGGTGATCTGTGCTTTTTGGGGCCATTAAGGGAATCCAAGACTTCTTATATCTCCACAAATCAAACTGCCCAGTGAACTCTAGGATCAGAAAACTGAACCTGCTTCAGCAGAAAAACAAATTACACTGGGGAAGTGATTTTTCAGAGAGAGACTATCCCTCCTCCATAACAAACTTCCAAATTAAACAATGTGATATACTATCACCCTTTAAATGGAATTAGACAATTGGATAGGTATTTACAAATTCATCCCAAGTATGACTGACCTATCATGCCTTGAAAAAGTGATGAAAAATCTGATGGTGAGTACTGGCAAGGCAAAAATGTCCATATGAGCCAGATGCCTTGTATTTTCTATGGTTTCCATCTAGAAAAAAAAGGCTCAGTTGCTGACTTTTTCATGCAATAAATTAACACTAAAAGGGGACAAAAAGTGCTATGCCATATCTATACGAACAGGGACAGCAATCTTTTATTTCAGATTGTATCACTGTAACTCTCTAACCCACATGAAAGAATTACTTATGGACAGATGAGAATCAATGAATATAAACGGAGTATGCAAATACAGTCCCAGTGCACCTATAGGCGGTGTGCAGACACTGAAGGGGCATGGTGTACACACTTGTGAGATTACAAGAATTTGCACAGTAATGAACTGCATAATTCCCACATTATTGGTGCAAATTATTTACACTCATGAAGTAAACAGCTTCCATAGTTGTTTAAAATAGTTGCAAAAGGATCTAATGAGAAATAAAAATGGTCTGATAAAAATGCAGACTGCATGACCACACAATAACGACTGATGCCAAAAATGAAAATCTATCAGAGGAAAGAAATGATATTTTGAAAGTTAAACTGATTTGTTCATGGGGCTTGTCTATGTTCCAGATCAGTACATCATTAAGATAAATCAAAACATCTATCCCATTTGGGCATGTACCAAGTAGAGTTCCAATTGCACAAAGGGAAACTAAAAAGTAATTGAAGTATAAGGAAGTTAAACAAAGCCTACTTTATAGCTCAGCATCATTCCCCCGGATTCAATATTCTCCCGTGCAGGACTAGCTTAGTCCTGCATGGAAGCAGCCGTTTAGGAGCAGGATGGCAGTGCACCATTCATATTAATGAAGGCGCGCTGCCTGAGCTCTTAATCTTACATGGAGTGTCTAAGAGTGCAGGGGGCATGTCTGAGAGCAGAGCTCTCAGAATTTACATGGCCCTGCAATGAAGAACAGCAGACAAGTCCTAAAAGAATGATCGAGACTGCTCTTATGTGTATGCATACCGCCAGCAACATCCCTCCAAGTGTACAAGAGCAATAGTTAAAACAACAAATATAAAGATTGTTTTTATGAAACATGAAATTTCACCGTAGATGCACAGGTTTGCCCATCGCTTAGCTATGGTTAATGCAGCTTAAATAGCAGAAGAGGATAAAAACCAATATATATGTAAATGGAGCAGTATAGCAATAGTGTAGTATGCAGAGCATTTGCCTTACGAGCAATCATTCCTGGTTCAAGTCCCATTGCAGCATTTTCCATGTCACATCACTTTATGACCAATATTTTTAGTTGCATAGCTTACTAAATAACATATATTTGTGAACTGGAGTACTGCGTTAAATGCAGATGTGAAGTGTCAGTGTCATAATGTTGCAAAGTCCACAGATAATCACATGTGCCCCATACAGTATATGTATACAGGAATCAGGATACAAATGGAAGGTAAAATGTGTAATGAATGATTACTCTATACAGCTTTCAAATCCCCCACCTTCCCAAGAACCATTAGACATTACTGTCTAAATTAGTGCAGTGGTAAGTGGGAGTAAGCATTAGTAAACAAGTGTAAGGACTATTAAGCAATAGTAAGTGGGAGAAAGCAAATGTAAACACTAGTAAGCGGGTTTAAGCCCGTATGAGCAGGGGTAAGCAATGCGCACAGAGGTTAAGCAATATTGAAGCTAACTCTCTGTAAGCATGTTTAACCAGAGGTTTGCATTGCTTACCCTAATACAAAACCCAAGCAAACCCACTTACAAGTGCCTAAAAGTACCTTAATCACTCTGTATGCAACAGTCGCTGTTCTGGCCAGAAACAAACTAAATAGCTGTTGCAGGTCTTGAACCCAGAACCCTGCACACTATAGTCACAGTAATTAACCACTAAGCCACAACAGCCATATATACAATTGGATTATCACAAAATAAATACTCAATATAGGAAAATCAAACTGAACATGTGAGAGGAATCTATATACTGTCTTATGTTCTATAACCTACTACATAACATAAATATGGGAACTGGAATACTGCAGTAAGCCCAGATGTGAGGTGTAATTGTAATAAAGTGCTGAAGTCCCCTAATAAACACAAGGACCCCATACAGTGTATGTACACATGAATCATGGATACCAGACACATATATAACATGTAATGAATAATAAATCAATGCCAAAAAGCAAATATAATGCAAATTAAATGTTAAGCAATGATAAGCATTGCACAGTCCAGCTTAGAAGGTGTAAGCAATATGTAGGCCAGCTAACTCAAATTGCCCATTGGTATACCCCTTTAAATAATGCCAACCTTAGGTAAGCAGGTTTGCCCATAGTTTAGCCTTTCCAAAACCATCCAATCATGGCAAAGTGCAGGAAATCGGCTCTATTTAAACCCAACAGGCAGGAATACATCTCATAACTTGTTGTAGCTTCCCCTTGCAGGCGCTATGTCTGGAATGGGAGATGGTGTGCACTTTCGGGTGCAGCGCTGGGGCATCCAGGAGTTCAGAGTCCTGGCAGGACTCTTTGTCAAAGACCATGAGCAGAGACTGATGCAGGGCCAATACCAGGGTTCCCAATATAAAGCAGAAGCCTGGGACCATCTTGCCCTTGTCCTCACCAGTGCCACTGGCATACCCCAAACTGGTGAGCAGGTCAGGCATCACTGTGCTGATCTGAACTGCTAAAAGGGGATCTCTTGGATCAATGTATCCAAGAGGCTAGGAGTACAGGGGAGTTCCCAGCTGTGTGTAAGTATCACTCCACTACCTGTTTAATAATTGCCAGCTCATGTATATTATGGATAGGTATGGCCAAATATTCCTCTTATGTCCTTCACAGTGGAAAGTGAGCAGGCTACAAACCAGGAGGCCCATGGATATCACTTGGAGAGGTTGCAATGCGAGGCAGGTTAGTAATAATCTTGCAAGTACTGTCATAGGAAATAAATCTAAAAGTATTAATAAGTTAATTGCCTGTATAAAACCTGTATTGTTTAAGGCAAGTGCTGCATACACCAGAGAATATGGCAGGAAGAGTCTCATATAGGTTGTATGTAAATAAAAGCATAATAGCCTGACAATGAAGGTCTAACTGCTGGATTGCATGTGTTTACTCTGGTATCATATGGTAATGTAGATTTGCAATCACTTAATAGTACTGTTGTATTAAGCAGTGTTACCCACACTAAATAAAATGTGTAGGAATGTCTGTATATGACTGGTGTAATCCCCAGAGGTCATTTAGTACAACTGAGAGAGACCTAGACAGAAAACAGTGAAAAGACAGACAACAAAATCCAATTAGCACACACAACTGAGATGTGAACTGTTGTATTTTTAGCACACGCAGCCATGGTTCAAATTCTGGGAGTGGTAGTAGTCTGCATACAGAATCATTCCCCACAAGTGTACAGATATGTCCGGAATGTCCAGTAAATTGGCCCATATCTGCTGCCTGTCTCTCTATCCCCCTGGGAAATCAGTGGGATGGTCTCAGACATATAGGCAGCAAACAAGAAATGCAACTGATTGTCACACATCTATAAGAACAAACCTGTCAATCTAGCAACTCCCCAAAACTGTTATGAGAGTAATAAGCCAAGTATGTCCCATCTACATTCCCATGTTGTAAAGCTGTGACCAAAGTAAGTGCAGTACCAGAGTGAGATGTATGTGCATAATACTAATGTGGAATCTGGTACTTTGTGTGGCAACATTCAGGTAGTGCTAGCAAACATTGCTCCCACAGGTCTGTCAGATACGAACACTGTGCACAGAAATAAAAGATCGATACCCTGTACTGGTACTGTTTACTTTGGTATTGTATGGCATTGTTATTGTTGCAGTTGCTCTGAATAATAAGGCATTACTCATCAATGTCACCCACACTGTGCTACATAATATAACTGTCTGTGAAATCCTGTATAAGAGTGTTGTAATACAAGGTCAAAATGTAAAACCACAGGAGAATTATACACAAAAATCAGATAACAGATATACAGCAATATCTATATAGCACACACAACTGTGATGGACAGTGTTTTAGTTTAGCAGACAGAGGCATGGTCTGTATCCTGGGAGTGGAAGTAGGCTGCATACAGAATCATACCCCACAACTGTACAGATATGTACAAAATGTCCAGTATATTGGCCCATATCTGCTGCCTGTCACACTGTCCCCCTGGGAAATCAGTGGGATGATCCCAGATGATTAGGCAGCAAACAGGAAATACAACTAATTGTCACACATCTGTGTGAACAAACCTGTCACACAAGCAACTCCCCAAAATGTTATGAAAGTAATAAGGCAAGTATGTCCCATCTACACCCCCATGTTGTCAAGCTGTGACCAGAGTGTGTACAGTAACAGAGTGAGATGCATGTGCATAATACTAATGTGGAATCTGGTACTTGTGGCAACATTCAGGGAGTGCTAACAAAGATTGCTCCCACAGGTCCATCAGATAGAAATAAAAGATTGATACCTTGTACTGGTACTGTTTACTTTGGTACTGTATGGCATTGTTATTGTTGCAGTTGCTCTGAATAATAAGGTATCACTCATCACTGTCACTCACACTGTGCTACATAATATAACTGTCTACAAAATCCTGTATAAGAGTGTTGTGAGTCACTAAAGGTTGAAGAGGGCAATAGTCTACATATGTCCTGGTTCACCAGCATGTGGTCAAGACATGGCCAGAGTCAGTGCAAAAAGAGATGGACAGGTATGTGCATAACATCAACCTGGAATCTAGGAGTTAGTGTTAACAAATAATTTCTCCACAGGTATACCAGGTAAGAGGTGTATACTGCAGGTAAATCCAGTTCATGTATATAATTGTCGACAGCCATACTACTGTCCAAACTAAGGCAATAGGGTAGTGTACTAATACTTGTAAGGTACAGATAACAGCACTGACTAGGAAAGCAATGCAAACTACAGGAATATATGAGTTGTGAAATGACATCTACCCCCCCCCACCATGTCTGCAACAATAAACTAAATACCCAACTCAGTTGGTATGTGATTACTTAACTGTAATGTTGGGACATATGTCCTATTGTTTGATAATTATTTAAATCTGTTTCTATGCATGTGCTATGTTGAAATACTCCAACATTGGTGGCATGGTGCCATCAATGTACCTGCATGCTGTTTTAATTACCACTATGGTCCCATATATGCACGTGTTCTATTTGCTATGCAGCTGTTCCATATCTGGTGTCTGGGTTAATGGTAAAATCTATGCATGCTGTTATACATAATCCTGGAATGTACTGACTATTACTAACCCACATATGTTGATAAAACATAAACACCATAGCAAGTACGGAAATGCGGGTCCCAGTGGACCCACCTGTCCTACCTCAGCTGGCTGTGGCACCGGGCACCAGCATGTCTGGGGGCCAATCCAGGACCTCCTTGTCTGTTGGTCCTGCACCACCTTCAGGTGGAACCATCTCAGAGGATGGGGCTCACCCCCCCTAAGAGTGGGTGCAGACAGGAACCTGTCACCTGTCACCAGGTCCAGGTCATGGTAGATAGCGAGCTCTACCGGGAGTTTGGAGATCTGCTACACCAACTCGAGGGCCTCATGTCATGACTAGAAGGTTGGACTGGCTCACCGACTCAGCACCCAGCACAGCCACTTTCGGGAATGTGAAGGTGCAGTGGTGACTGCCCATGGGTGGGAACCTCAGTCCCACTGTTTCCACTAGGGGGCTCGTGGGCTTCCGATTTTACAACACGCCACCCCAACAAAGTGTTTACCCCCACATGTGTCATATACCATCCCTGTATGCATCTTGTTTGTCGTGTCTGTTACCCTTCTCAACCTACCACCCCAAATATACCTACTATCCCTCCCCAACATCCCACTCTCACCTGAAAAAAAAAAGGGTAATCTGTTCCCAAAAACAAATCTCGCCCCATACATAGCTGTCCATTTCACACAC